>NC_091757.1:24380891-24680891 GCF_043380555.1 Nothobranchius furzeri
CACTTTTCTTTACTTGTTTCCCCTCTACTTTTGGTGATATTAAAAAAAATTAAATAACTCCTACACTGTAAACTCTGTTGACACAAAACCATGCGTGCTGGTCAATACTTAGCTTTTCTACAAACTTTACTTTTAGCAAAAAATACTTGTCATCTTTTATGAATTTTTAAAGTTTTCTAATTTCAATGGCTCATACCTCTGCAGGGTATTTCGTATATTACATTACATTTCTTATCTGGTTCAGTTTTGTCCTTGGGGTGTGCTGGTAGCTGAGTTTCATGTGAGGTTTGACGGTTGTGTGGATTTGTTGATTTTTTTCATGGCCCTTTGTATACGTTCTGTGACTCCCGGATATAAGGAATTGTGATGGTGTCTGTGTGCGTGTGGTCTGGTCTCTGTTTTTTTTATTTTCTTTGACTTGTTGTTTTGCTTTCTCTATGGCCCATCTTGGATACTGACAGAGGGTTAGTGCTTGTTTGACGTGCTCTTCTTCCTGTTTGCGGTCTGGTTCATCTGTAAGGATGCTGGTCCGTTCGTATAATGTTCTGACTACTGATAGTTTGCGTGCCGTGGGGTGTTCAGATGTCCAGATCAGATATTGGTCTGTATGTGTGGGTTTTCTGTATATTGTGATTTTACGCTGCCGTCGTCTGTGTGGTGAATGTTCATGTCCAGAAACGCTATTGTTTTCTTTGTTTCCTCTTCATGTGTGAATTTTATTTTTCCGTGTTGTCGACTGTGTTCAGGTGGTCTGTGAGTTGTTGGGTGTGTCCAGTTGTTATTATTTCCAAGATGTCGTCCACGTACCTTCTCCAGAACATGGGTCTGATGTGTGCAGGTGCTGTGTTGATGGCCTTTTTTTTCCAAATCCTCCACGCTCATTATGGCTGAGAGCGGGTCTCCCAGGTGAAACCTTCTTTTTGTCTGTATATTTTATTTTTGTACAGAAAATATGTGGATTTTGCTACTAAATCTAACAGGGTGGATATGTTGTCTACTGTGAGATTTGTCCGGTTCTTCAGTGATCTGTCCGTTTTTAGGCCTTCATGTACTATGTGTAGCGTGACCTCTATGGGTGTTTTTGTGAATAGTGAAATGACATCATGTGAGATGAAGATGTCATTTTTTTCGATTTTCATTGTTTTGAGTTCTTCAGCCAGTTATTTTGAATTGCTGCAGTGATGTCCTGATAGTCCTAATAGAGGCGGGGTGATCTCCACCAGGGCTTTTGATAGGTTGTAGGTGACTGATCCGATGCTGTCCACTATGGGGCACAGTGGGGTGTCTGTTTTGTGGATTTTTGGAGTGCCATATATCCGAGGGGTCACACTGGCTGTTGGTACTAGGTGTTTACCGTAAATCCTCTAATACAGGCCCGGGTCTGTATTTGACTCAAGCTCATCAAGCTCCAGGCCTTTATTGGAAGGAGGATCAGAATTAGAGGCAGGCCTCTATTTCTATTTGAGCAAAATGAACTAATGGTTCGTTGGAGTTTTTGACACTTAAAATTGCGCCCACATTTTCAAAGTTAAACACATTTCTTTTAACAACGGTAGTTTCTGCTTCAGCCCTCTCCCCCCTCCCCCTGCTTCAGCCCTCTCCCCCCCTCCCCCTGCTTCAGCCCTCTCCCCCCTCCCCCTGCTTCAGCCCTCTCCCCCCTCCCCCTGTGCAGCGGCCACAAACTCACTGATGCGCCTGCAGCCTCTCGGAGTTCCTGCTGCTCTAAACATTAAAATAATTATTTCATTTTCTGTTCCTCACTTCTGATGACCTTCAATGGTGTCTGTTTGTTGCAACCAGCAGGTACAAAAACTAACTTGTTTTTATTTGACTATTTTTCTGTCCTGCCTGTTTATTCTCTTCCTGCATCTCCTCTCAGTCCTAAAGAGAAACTGCTACCTGGGTTCATATATATTCACCTCATGAGTTACCTTTGAACTGCAGTTCTAAAAGATCTACCGACCGCTAAAACAGCGGAGTGCGCGCCGGCCACATCAGTTAGGTGCGTCACCGAGGACAAAACAGGTGATGCGCCCCGCTCCACAGCAGCGAAACGCATCAGACACAAATAAAAGACAGAAAACATAAAAGGAAATGAGCCGACATGAACGATTGCGTGTTAAATTAGTTTTTGAGGTGGCGACACCTGATTTGATAATGTTACTGTGGCCGTGCTCAGGACGCAGATGTCTGGAGCGCGTCAACAATCAGAGCTTTGCATGCGCAAGCTGGTTAAGGTTAGGATGGGGGTTAAATTGCAAGAAGGTAAACGTCACAATTTGGTTAAATGTCCGTTTTACGGCGGGTGTCAGTACCGACGCTCTGGCACAGCGCGTTGCCCCCCGACGCGCAGGAGCGTGTCACCTGCTGACAGCAGGCTGCTGTCTTTTCCGAGGGCTGCATCTTGCCGGTCATTATCACGTGACAGCGACTAGTCGATGACAGGCATAACAAGTCACTATAGAGCGGTGAAGTCGACTAGTGACTAGTTCATACAACCCCTGCTACTGCTCCCCAGAGTGTTCTGCAGCATAATCAGCACGTTCTCTTTGAACTTGATATCAAATTTTCGCCTCCTCTTCATCTCCGCACGGTTAAAGTTACCCTCGCGGTCTATCACTGGCAAATCAAAAGTGAGACGATGACACAACCGCCCCCCGTACTTGCTTGTTACCACATTCCACCCGGCCACAATAAGAGACCGGCCATTATTCACCTCCGCCGACTCCGACACCGGCCAAAATATGATACCCGGCCGTTAATTGAATACAGGCCTGTATTAGAGGATTTACTGTATGTATGTCTGATCTCAGAATTGTGTGTACTGAAACTCTAATTTTACTCTGGGATTAATAAAGTATCTTTAAATTTGAATTGAATTGAATATAAAATTTAATACAAACAGAGGCAACCCAGGCCTTCAGCCCTTGAGGAACAGTTTTTTGAAGATCAGAAACTAGAAGCAGTTCCTGCAACCACCAAGAAAGACCAGGCTCAGGTGGAGCTGAAACGTACAGAAGTCTTCCTTCTTCGTTGTTGATGACGAGGATTCTGAGTACTTATTTTGTTTTGTGGCTGAACGAGTGTAACCTGCTGCTGCTCTCTTGATTAGATTTCTGTTGGCAGCAGATGTTTGATGTTATCACACATGCAGAGCTTAACACAGACCGTGTCTCATCAAGTAAACATCATCTGTGCTTTCATCATGACTCTGTTCTGCTGTTCCAATTTAATTATGTTGCACCACAGTGTTGCTCAAAATGCAGATTTTCCTTTTACAGCCAAACTAAACCACAGGTGACGTTATTCCTGATGAAACTTCTGAGGATAAAACACACAAGGATTTTCAGGACGCTTTTTCAATTCAATTCAAATATAAAGCGCCAAATACAACAAGAGTCGTCTCAAGGCACTTCACAAAGTCAACATTACAAATGAGTTCAGTTAATTAAGCCAATTACTTAATGGTTTCATATAAAAGGAACCCAGCAGATTGAAACAAGTCATTGACACTACTTTACAGCAATCATACTAAGCAAGCCTGCAGCGACAGTGGAGAGGAAAACTCCCTTTTAACACACACACACACACACACACACACACACACACACACACACACACACACACACACACACACACACACACACACACACACACACACACACACTAAGTAGTTTTTCTATGGCTGCATACATTGTGATTTCTTACGAGATTCAATTTCTTAACAAAATCTATAATCTATAATCAATTGAACAGGTGAACTAGTAGTAGCACTTTCCGTGTTAAAGTAAATCGTTATTATCAAGAGAGGTTGAATGTTTAAGTGGTTAGCAGCAGTGTGCTAGTCGATGGCCCCCTCCATGAGGCCACCACAGCTCAGCAGAACATCGTTGTAGCTTCTTCTGGGGAGAAAAACACTTAGAGAGAAAATAAAGTTAACAGCTGAAATTGCAGGAAATAATACAGTTAAGAGATACAGTCAGTTGCCACCCATTACTAAGTGCACCTCCTTTGAATACCATGCCATCCAGGTAACTCAGGGGTGGACCTTTAAAGCGCCCGAGCGCCAATGGCGCTAAATTTTCTCGTCGGGCGGTAAATACTTGACGACTTACCGCCCGGGTGGCGCCCAAGCTTTATTTGTCATTTACACACCGGCTTTCACCTACATCATGGCCCCGCCCTGTAGGAAGCTGCCGTTTTCGTTTCGCGCGCGTGAACCTGCGCGCCTCTAGCCACGTACTGCACTTGTATGATTCATGCACGTACTGCACGATTCTAGTTATTGTCACGTGAACTATAAGTTCACTATTAAAGACGATGTGGAACCACGCTAGAAACACACAAGCACGCAGGAAGATCGCGCCACCACAGGGATTGGATTTCTTGATGAATTCCCCGGCAAAACGCTTTAAAACTGGTGAGGAGAAGCGAGACAGTTCGAAACGGTATGAAGCAGAGAAGCGTGTGCGTAGGTGGAATGATTCTTGGCGGTTTAAAGAAGACGGTAGGCGCGGAGAATGGCCGTATTTGAGTTGAGTAGCGGCTCGTCTGGAAAACAGACGAGAGCAGACGGAAGCAGCAGGGGGAGTGGCTGAAAGCCGGCGTTTAACGCCGGGGACACACCGGCCGCGGAAGCGCCCGAAGCGAATCGCTCACGAAGTCCGGCCGCTGCTCGCTGCTCCTCAGTTCAGATCAGACGCGCCCCATTCGAGGCGCGCCTCGGCTCAGCTGTAGTTTTTCTTTTAATTACTTGGTGTCCTCCATTTCCTCAGCTCTTTTCCTCTGTGTGTGTGTGTGTGTGTGTGTGTGTGTGTGTGTGTGTGTGTGTGTGTGTGTGTGTGTGTGTGTGTGTGTGTGTGTGTGTGTGTGTGTGTGTGTGTGTGTGTGTGTGTGTGTGTGAGAGAGAGAGAGAGAGAGAGAGAGAGTGTGGTGTGAACCAGTTGTTTCTGCCAGTTGAATCTCTTGGACTTCCCTACATGTGTAGCTCGGGGGTGACGATGGATGAAGATATCGCGTTAGCATTCACACTTGTTCAATTTTCAATTTTAATTCTGGTGCCTGTTAGCAGCAGAAACACATCCTCACGCGCTTGTGGATATCATATATTCTATATGAAAACATGACTGTAATAATAAGTAAAGGTTATCAGCTGTTCAGTGTGCTCATAGGAAACGTGACAAAAGTACACAAAACACATTTCTCCTTATGGCCTATATTGTTGTTATTATCAGCGTAACATGATTTACAGAATACATGTGACCAACTAACATTTCATGTTCTACCACCGGATGTTTGGATCAAAATGTGAACCAATCAGATCTTAGATCAGGTGAGAACCAGGCGTTTCCCATCATCCTCTAGGTTTTGCAGCCGGTAGAGAGCAACTGCAGCGCCTTGCTCCAAAATCTGCGGCCACCTTGATCTCACGAGGTTATCGATGCCTACGTATGCATGATGTCAGAGCAAGTCGGGTCAATTCGGACACAAATCTAACTGGCATGCACTGCTCGCCTATCACCGCTGGTCTAACCTGCGCAGAACTGGCTTATCTCAAACACAGTCAATGGCTCGAATACAGCAAAGCGGCGTTGGTGATGTACTGCGTTGTATGCCGGAAGTATGCGACGACAAAATCGTGTTTTGTTGAGGGAACAAACAAATTCAAACTTGAATACGTTATTATATTTGTGAATGTGTACAAAATAAAGGTTTATTACATTTACAACGGTTCAGTTGTTATTTTGACTCGTTTTGGCGGCTGACCAGCGGGGCCGGTAGATTCTTGGCGGGGCCGGTAAATATTCAGAGTTACCGGCCCGGCTGGCCGGTTGGTTTTGAAGTTAATGTCCACCCCTGTAACTGCACCGAAATAATTCCTTATGATTGTTATATATCGGCTGCGCAGTGACGCAGTGGTTAGAGCTGCTGCCTTGCAGCAAGAAGGTCTCTTCTGGCACTCGATCAGTACAGACGCTTCGCTCTTTCGCTCCCTTATCTTTTTTCCCTAGGCTCTTTGTCCTTTCTGCCCACAGAGTGCTTCTCTGCATTTCTTCTGAAAAACCCTATTTTTTACTAACCATGGATTTGATAAAGTGGTCAGTCAATGCGATCGATAAGTTTTTTTCAACAGTGAGAACGGAGCAGGGGGCTTCCACATGTCTACAGGGGACGCACCCGGTGGGGTATATGCTGGATTCCTGGAAGGAGTGGAAGATCATATGCCTCTACTAGCTGTCTATTGAGGACATCGAAGACGTGTGGATATTTGGTCTGATGATCACTGGATTTCTCCTGATTGGAGTGGGATGATATCTGGTTTTCTGGAAATTTGGGAAGACGGGAGCGATTGGAGGGTGACCCGCACCCACGGAAAGCACCGTCCGTGTGGAGACTTCTCAGACTGGGACGTTACTCGAGGTGAATCATAAGCTGGACAATGTTCTAGCTGAGATACCGGTATTAGTGCGCAAAATGGATGTCATCTCGGAGAGGGTCACCGGACGGTATGGACAGGTTTACAACCCAAAATTGGCTTCACTGAAGGACTGGAAATGATCAGTTTAAAGACTGAAGGCAGAGAGGAAAATTATCTCAGCCTGACCCAAACAAATTCTTGTTATCTGAATCTGACGCCCTGGTAGCCTTGAGCTGCAAGCAACTAAAACCCCCACGAAGGAATGCAGACAGGTGCTGTGAAAACCCGACCGCCCCCACCTTCGGATTGGTGCTTTTCAGTCTGGTGAGGTCATCAGCTGGAGGAGTCAATGTGCTCTTCGCTTCTCCCAAGATCTCCCTCCCACCTCTGACTGTACAGTAGATGAGCGCCTTAGATGGCTGCTCTCGCTGGGGGAAAGAGGATCCCAGCCACCCCCCCTCCCCCCCTCGCCATCCTATTGGTGTCTCATGTTGTGAACTGTTGATGTTCGTGCTTATATGTATATATGTTTGAGGTGTTTTTTTGTAGAGCAAAGCTGCCCTCCTGGTGGAGGGTAACTCTGAAGTGCCTTTTTTCCCTCCACCTGAACCAATCCTCATGTAACCCTCTTATCTCTATTAAGGTAGCGCGACTCAGGGTTGCGAATGACCACAGTCACCAATTCTTGTCATGTGTTTTGCCCATGTATGTCTGATCTCTGAATTGTGTGTACTGAAACTCTAATTTCCCTCTGGGATTAATAAAGTATCTTTGATTTGATTTGATTCGCTTCCCAGCCTGGGATCTTTCCGCATGGAGTTTGCATGTTATCCCTGTGCATGCGTGGGTTCTCTCCTGGTACTCTGGCTTCCTCCCACAGTCCAAAAGCATGACTGTTAGGTTGATTGGTCTGTCTAAATTGTCCTTAGGTGTGACTGTGTGTGTGCATGGTTGTTTGTCCTGTGTGTCTCTGTGTTGCCCTGCGATGGACTGGCTCTCTGTCCAGGGTGTACCCTGCCTGGTTGCCTGTTGACCGCTGGAGATAGGCACCAGCCCCCCCGCGACCCTACATGGACAAGCGGGTTCAGACAATGGATGGATGGATGGATGTTATACAGTGTTGGGAACGTTACTTTAAAAAAGTAATTAGTTATAGTTACTGATTACTTTGTCAAAAAAGTAACTCAGTTACTAACTGAGTTACAAGATCATAAAAGTAACTAATTACCAACAAAAGTAACTACTTAGTTACTTTTTCATTAAAGCATGCAAGAATTACTACAATAGTAAAATAGAAATGACTAATGACTGAACATAATAAAATGTATGTCCAAATGTTTTATATAAACCTGAATAATTTAAACAAATAAGCACTTAACATGAGGAACTACTAACAGGAGCATTACACTAATCTAGACTATTAAAAATTCACTGTGTGACATTTAACAAGACCCCAATCAGCTAAAATTTAAAATTGCAAATAGAAACACCTGTAAAGGTTCCCGAGCCTTTAAATGGTCTCTCAGTCTAGTTAAATTACAGAAATAAATGTAATTTTGCACAGCATTCTAATTTTTCCAGCTGCACATAATTGTGTTTTTAGCAGCATTTCAGTTGCTGGTAATCTAGTAAAGGTTAAATAAATAATTAAAATCGTTTAAAATGACACCAGAAGAGGCACAAGCCTAGGACTTAAATGTACTAACGTGGGTCAGACCCAACCACAGAAGCTGGGTGGTAAACACACACAGGTAGTTCTAATAACACCTGAGCTCCATGACGTCTGAGACTGATGCATCAGTGTTACAGCGGGACTAAAGACATGATCAGGAACAGGTTACAGCTGGATGATCTAGGAAGGTAGAAGATCAGGACGTCTGAGCGGTGAACAGGTGAGCGGACCTTCGGGATGTCCCGCTGTCACTCTAAGAAGGGCACGGCTGCAGACCCGCAGATTCGCTGCTGCACGCATTTTCTTATCAGTAACAGAAACGACGTTTTGATAAAAGAAGACGTAATTAATTAGTTTGCTTGTTACAGAAAGAAATATTTTTTATTAACGTGGTTATTTTAAACGGAGTTATTCCCGTTGTGTCTACAGAATGCAGCGACTGAGACCGTGAGGGTCTCCGCCCACCCGGCCAATCATCATCGTGTTTGTAAGTGCGTTACCGACACCTCTCTCTCCCCGGCTGCAGCTGAAGTGTGGCGGTCAGAAAGCCTCACGCAGCTGCTCAACGTTCGGCAAGCACATAGTAACGCACAACCTTCCGTTCCCAGTAACGGTAACGGCGTTGCAACGGCGGGAAAAGTAATTAATTAGATTATTCCGTTACCTATAAAAGAACGCCGTTAGAAACGCCGTTATACTTAAACGGCGTTACTCCCAACACTGATGTTATATATCGACAACCAGGACAACTCGGAGACTTTCTTGATGAACTGGACACCCTGCTCTCCCTCATTCCTGAGCATGACAGTCCCACAATGGTCTTTGGAGACATGAATATTCAACTGGACAATCCTAGCTCATCAGGTTTCCTGTCATGAATGTTATCATTTGATCTAAAACTGGTACAAAGTTCTCCAACTCACAAAGCTGGAAAAGCACTTGACCTCATCTTCACAAGAAACTGTGCCATAGGCACATAGACGCAATCTCTGTCACACCACTTCATCTTTCCTATCATTACGTCGTCCACTTTAGCTTGACTCTTCATGGGATGTCCACTGCTTCCACCCCAATGGTCTCATTCCTCTGCAACCTCCACAATCTGGCACCCAACCATTTCTTTTCCCTTGTTGCCTCTACTCTAGGTAGAGATGAGTACCTTTGACATTTGAATCGATACAGTACTTAAAGGTACCAATGTTTGATACTTTTGAGTGTTTAATAATTTAGTCAATGTTTTTATTAAACATATATTATTTTCCCAATATTTGATAAATATGATAATAACATAAAACTGTTTGTATTTTATCATCATAGTGTTGTACAAAATTCTTCAATAAGAAACCTTTAACAACTGTTTCTAAATGACACAAAAACAAAACCAGCTCCATGTATTCCTATTCCTCTTCTATGCCCTCTGGAATAACTCTGAGGAGACCATGTATTATAAAGTACAAATGAAACTAAAGCAAACTTCGATACCAAACAACTGTTTGTGTTTTAATATTGTGGTGTTTCACTAACTAAACCTGCTCCGTGTACTCCGTTTCCTCTCCTTTCTCTTCTGGACAAACTGTGTGATGGTGGGTCCGTGTAGTTTTATAAACTGCTAATTACACTGAAGCAAACATCTCTGCTGTGAACTAAATTTACTGTGTATCTTTATTACTTTTGCCGTTTATTTTTCCTATTTGGAAGTTGGAATTTCCGAGGAGAAAGTGAACACACCATTAGCTATGTGAACATAAACTAAACTATCTAGCTAACGTTATCTTAAACTGTTTATTTTGCTGCTGGAGCAGATTAAGATGCCTCATACTCAGATCGTTGTCGCTGGTTTCATCATCACCCAGTTACCCATACCACTTAGTAAAGTGTAACCAAACTTTAGAGCGTGTTTGCTTTCTTCTAGTCAGAATTTCGCCGTTCTGAGGAAAATATGAAGGCACCATTAGCTGAACGGAAGCCAACATATCAAGCTAATGTTATCTTAAACATTTTATTTACCTACTGGACCAGATTAACCCTCTGATGCATGAATTATGAAATCAAACCATGATTTTTTTAACAATTGTTTTCATTCATCTTTAGGTGTGAATGAAACAAATTTCATATTTACATAGTTTTTGTGACATTTAATTTACAAATGATTTATTACATGTCCACCTCAGTGGACAGTGTGCATTATGAACATGAAATATGTTGGCTTGACTTACTGAAGTCCAAATGGAGGGGCTCAAATGCAATAAAGTCTTCAACAGCTGTGCTTAATAGCAAAAACAAATAAATAACAATTTTGAGTACCTGTCCACTGTAGTGACCATTATGCATCAAAGGGTTAAGACGATGATGCCTCACTTACATTGTTGTTGCTGGTTTCATCATCACCCAGTTACCCATCCCACTTAGTAAAGTGTAACCAAACTTCAGAACGCTTCCTTTCTGCCATGCTGCTTTGTTTAGAGCTCGTTAACAGTGACTGATGACGTTACGCTCTTGCGCAGGCACGAGTACCGAAACAAGGCACCGTTTCATATGACATGAATCGGGACTCAGTCGGTACTATGGAATTCGGTTTGTGCCCTAAAAAGTAAAGAATTCTTTACCCATCCCTACCCCTAGCTCATTCTCTGCCTTTGAAGTGAATGATGCGACTGAATCACTCTGCTCCTGTTAACAGTAATACAAATGTCCATAATGGCCTGTCATGGCCCTGCCATGACCTGATGAAACCTGAAGTTCCCGTTGCTGATACTCACCCCTCCCTTTGGGCAATGTATTTCTGTCCAAAGTTCCTGTTTTGTGCTGAGACAGTAGCCGCTTCTTGTTCAAGACTGTTAGAAAAGCATATATTCAAATAAGATTGCTCAAATCGAAAATGTACCGATTTGTGACCCATCCCTGCTTTAACTTGTGACCCATTCTTGCTTGAACGAATAAATACAGCCGTGACAAAGCCGAGAATCAGAACACTTTGAGCAGTGACTGAAGCAAGTCGGCTGACCTTGCATGAGTACTGACGTGTTCTCCCTCTGCGGCGGTGAATCTTATCTTGACTGGTTTTTTGACTCTAACATCAACTCAGAAGCAAACATCTTTTTCTCCAATCGCCCCGAACCTGTCTTGGTCGCTTTTCAGGACCAACAATTTGGCGTCACGAACAGGATTTTTCCTCTGAGAAAGGGGCCATTGGAAACCATTCGGCTTCGACCTGGTGAAAAGGGTCCAGACACACCTGCCGTGGCACAACACAAGGTAAGCAGACCTTTTAATTCTGCTCATTGGACTTACTCAAAAGCATTTGTGTCTTGAATTCCTAGTAGCTAAGGTCCTAAATTTTGCTAGAGTTTATGTTGGAAAAATTCATAGGTATATAGGAAAGGGTCCGGGACCCAATAGAAATGAGAAGATTGTCTCAGGTTTTGCTTGCCAAATATTCATCGACGGATGGATAAAATATAACCGGGTTATATTTAAAGCAGGGTTGGAGGCCCTGGGGACTGGGGACCCCTAAATTCCACCCGAGGTCTGGGACCTGACAAAGTTACGGGTTATAATTAAACAGGGTTGGAGGCCCTGGGGACTGGGATCCCCTAAATTCCACTTAAGGTCTGGGACCTGACAGAGTTACATTTTCATTAAAGAGGACGAGTATATGAGGTATATGATCTAGTTAAACACAATCTGTATGAATGCCGAGCTTCAGCCAATTCTGTCGGTAAAACAGATAGGGCTGGCTGAATAACTTGGATTACACAATAAGGGGGCATAATAAACTCTGGGAGTAATAAATGCCTCTTTGAACTAGGAACATTGTTTTTGGGCCTCTAAAGGTACCAAGTAGCTGATAAAGTACAAAAGCACATAAAAGTACAAAATACACACAGAACAACAGAGTAGGAAATAGTTGCATAAGCGGTACATCATTATAAGTCGCAGATAGGAGGGTAATGAATGAATGTGTAACTAACTTTACGAACCAGGTATAACCTTTAGTACTAACCTCAAACAAGTGAGAAAAATACAGCACGCCCTTGTGGATGCACAGGTAAGAACTTCCCACCTGAAAAGGTAGAAGCGGAAGTTACCACAACAGTTTTTCAGTGCTGTCTCACTCAAACGCCAGTGATTAGAGTTCCCTAGGAGCTGAGACCTCACTGGTCCAAATTGCCACCAACAAAACCCAACATGGAGGGTGAATTCGATCAAGAGATAACCGATGATGGGTGGGGCCCCAACGAGATTTTGAGCTCACTGGGAGAACAGTTAGCCTGTGTAGAAACAGTGCTCAACGCCACCAATGACCCAACTGCAGGAACAGAACAAAAAAAGTTGTTAAGAAAGACAGCAGAGAAGATATTGATAGACAAAGGTAAAGATATGAACAGTGCAGGGAACAAGGGAATAATTTGGAGGCGCAAAGCAAAAGAGGCAAGAAAAAAGGAGGAGGAAGCGAGTGTATTATTAGCAACGGCAGGGGTATTAACAAAGAGGAAGCACAAGAGTGAGATAGATAAACAAGCAAAGAGAAGGGTCAAGTACACACAGTGGGTCATGCTGTGGAACACGGCCAGAACCAATATGAAAAAACAGGCAGTGTTTTGTTCCTTCTAAATAGCATCATCATTATTTCGTTTTTTTATCATGTTTTGGCCTTTTCCCCCCATCCTCACTTGCAAACAGCGTATGCTGATTCTACTGCTAACCGTTCTCCTGGCATGCATTCCCTTGGTTATTCTGTTCCTCTGCAACGATCTCCCCATACCACCCTCGTCCCCTGCACTCCCTGATACTACCCCGCTAACGCTAACAGTCCGTTCTCCACGACCCATTGCCTGACTCAAGCGATCTCTGCCTCTCCTCCTCCTCTCCCCCTCCTCCTCATGCACCTCGAAACATATCTATCTGACTGAAGCCATTACCCTGTGTATTCCATTGTCCACGGCCCTTACGGTTACGATTCCCTACGATGCTCTGCCCTCAACCCCCGCACCTGGCCGATGTACACCATCTGACGGTAAATGGCGTACTTGGTATTTAACACTGGGAGATTGTACCCAATGGAAGTGGCGGAACCTAGTTGCTGAAACAGGTGACGATTGGTCATCTTACTCCAAAGGAACGGCCGTTACTTGGCGTTCCAGAATCAAGTTACTAAAGCAGGGTGGTTCCAACACAGGCCCCTTGACTTTTATAATCAGCCCACTAACCTCCCTTGGGTGTATCCAGTTCATATCAGCACCTTGGAATAGTGGGGGCTCCTACTGGAGACTACAGCTTTGTCCCATGCTTTCGTTCTTTTTTAAACACAGAAACAGTTTTGTTTACCTGTTTTGTAGCTACAGTAAACAAAACTGTTTCTGTGTTTAAAAAAGAACGAAAGCATGGAATTAGAACCACGACACAGTAAGAACACACCTAAGATACAGCTTTGTGTCCGTAATATCACCTCCCCATGTCAGTCGTTCTGGGAACCCATAACGCTCAATCATCCAGCACCATAGACTCATCGTCTCCCTCTAAAATTGTTCTACATGCACAGGAACCTACAGTAGATGATCTTTACCAGGTCATTACAGGAGTGTCCGCCAGCGTTAACAATTGGCTATTGTTGGCGGAACAAGCTGCTTTCCAATCCCGTTCCTCTTGTGTCATTTGCCTCGGAGCCCGTCCCCTTCTATGCATTGTCCCGGCCCCTCTCAACCTTACCTGTACAATCCAATTGCTTAATACTACTAAGCCCAACGCCGCATGCTCCGCCCTCACCCAGTTCTTCCCCATTACAGCCCGGGTCAAGGGCGAAACCCCTTCCTTCTCTAACGTTGCTCCTGGTAACTTTATGTGTGTTCACCTTACCGGTTCTCCTCCTACCTTTGTGGGAAATATCTCTGCTCAGTGGTGTTCCTCTATCACCGCAACGCCCAACTTTAAGCCCAAACAGCGGGCCAATCTTTGGTGGTGGTGTGGAGGTGCCACACTATATGACTCTTTCCCCGCCAACTCTGCCGGCCTGTGTGCGCTAGTTACCCTCATCCTGCATGTATCAGTCACCCCAGTTGATTTTTTTTGTCCAAAGACTCGTTACTCCACCCCTCTACGCAGATACAAGTGGCCATTGCGGTTTGCTAATGACCCCACCTACATAGATGCCATAGGGATACCTCGCGGTGTCCCTGACGAATACAAACTCTCCAACCAAGTTGCTGCCGGATGGGCTTCGCTCATACCGTGGGTCACTATGAATGCCAATGTGGACAGGATTAACTATATCCATTTCAATGTCCATTTGCTAGGTAACTACACGAGAGATGGCTTCCAGGCCATACACGAGCAGCTTTTTGCCACCTCTCTAATGGCCTTTCAGAATTGTATTGCAGTAGACATGCTCCTGGCTGAAAAAGGGGGCGTGTGTGCCATTTTCGGTGACCAATGCTGTGCCATGATCCCCAATAACACTGCCCCAGATGGCACCCTGACCAAGACTATTGATGCGCTCCGAGCCCTCACTGTAAAATTGAAGTCCCACTCAGGAGTCGATACCACCATGTGGGATTCCTGGCTCGACATGTTTGGCAAGTATAAGACATTAGTGTCCTCTATCCTCGTCTCGGTAGCAGTGTTTGCTGCTATCTTGGTCACGTGTGGGTGCGGTTGCATCCCATGTCTGCGTCAATTATCCCAACGTCTCATTACCACTGCCATCTCCCCCACCACTGAACCCGCCTTGACAATGCCTCTCCTTGTCACAGACACCGTTGAGGCTGAACCTGTTGACAGTGCATCTCTCCCTTTCCCAATTCCCATTTATGACGACCCCGCCTCCACCTTTGTGGATAGTGACAGCGATTCTGATTATGAAGCTCCGATTCCCTTAAAAGCCACTCGTCTCTGAATATGATTATCGCTATTATAAGATCCTGCCCTGGCTTCATTGTCTATTACGAACCATGGCCTGAGGCCTGTCTCATTTACGTTGACCCCCGCAATCACATTCTTCATCACCGCTTCTTCCCTTCCAACTTGGACTTATTTGATTGCGCTTTTGAGATTCTTGAGCCACATACCCCCTTTCCATTCGTCTCCGATTCTTTTGTCAGTTAAATGCATAGGCGTCATTTTAACCGGGGACGCCGGGGACATGTCCCCGGCAAAATTTGTGATTGGCAGCTGTGTCCCCCCCCCCCCTTTCAAAAATGCCTGCTGATGAGGATTTTTGTTTTACCAGCTCAGATCTCATACCAGGGGTCGGCAACCTGTTCCCATCAAAGAGCCATTATTACCCGTTTCCCACGGTAATTTTGGACGGACCTTAATAAGCAGTGACTTAAGTGAAGCAGGCAGGTCGCGCTAGAAATTTTAGTTTAAAAAGACGTCATAAATGTGTTCCCCCGTCCTTTTTATTTATAAAATATGAAGTAAAAACTCACAATTTAATTTTCAATTATTTGTCATTAATATTTAGTCTACACCCGTGCGTTAAGTGGACCATCTTCCAGTAAAAGCAAAGCATCCAGCCCATCTCTCCAAATGCGTAAAATGTGCATCAGCCGCTAGTTAGGCGCGTTGCACGCACCGTCAGCTACGTCAGCCCAGGCAAGAGCAGAGCAACTAGAGAAAGAATAGAGGATAATTGTGTCTGGATGTGGATGGAGATCACATTTTACAGCAGCCTGATTGTCATTTAAATACGTAAACCGTCACCTGGCTTCTAGTCCACGCTGTCAGCATTTTTTTAATTGGTGTGTGTGTGTGTGTGTTTTCCACTTCAAACACTTGTCTAACCAACCAGACCAGTGTGTCCAGTAACATATTAATGTTACAATTAAACAGTTTCACTTCATGTAGGCTAGGAACGTTTCACCTGCCGTGGCCCGACCGCTTCTGCTCCACATAAACTTTGTGCGTGATCAAATGTCTCTACGCGTCATGCGTGTCCATATTAGAGACGGGAACAAGCGCTGTTCAGCCAAAGTTTCATAATTTCATAAAAAGAACATTTTTCCAAGTGACACATCCCTCAGAGAGACCGGGTTTCCAGACTGTTTCAGTGGGAGGAAATCTTATCGCATGTTTCGGTTCTGTGCTGCGCTGCGAACCCCAGATCTTCAGCTCACTGTCCACCGTGGGCGCTCCGAGCCACGCTGAACACAGTGTCCAGTATAAAGCTCTGATGTTCTGATGGGAATATTTTACCTCCGCGATGTGCGTTAACGATTAAAATGTCAGCTCATCCATGCGCATCAGTGTGCGTCTGGGTAATTCTTTCAAACCAAGCAACATCCTTGAGTTTATCCATCAAAATAAACAGTCAAATGAAACGAGGGCCCGGGCGGGATTCGATCCCCAGACTCCCGGGTGAGAGTCATACGCTCTAACCAGTCAGCCAAAGGGACAACCCCTTGGCCAAGTAGCCAGGGCGCATTATCTATCGGGACACTGTGACAGGACGCTCACACTGCCAAACCTGATTATGAAACTTTGGCTGAATAGTGCTTGTTCCTGTCTCCAATGTGGCGACGCATCCAGGAACCTGTCTGAGGAGAATCCTAGAATCTCACATCCTTCAGCTCAGGAAGCGCATATGATTACGCACAAGCGTGACGCGTCAACCCGGTCTCACAGTAAGACCGGGTTGGACCTGTTCAGGTTTACGCAGACAATCTTTACATTTAGAATTGGCATACAGGTGTAAAATTAATGCAGTAAAATATAAAGCATTTTATTTAAATATCCATTCATTATTTTACAAGCACAGAGAGCCGCATCAGATGAATGGAAGAGCCGCATGCGTCTCCAGAGCCGCGGATTGCCGACCCCTGTGCTAGCCTACTTTATTGTCCCCAGCAATTTTTAAACCCCACCCAAGTGTATGGTTATTGTCCCCAGCAATTTTTAAACCCCACTCAAGTGTATGGTTATTGTCCCCAGCAATTCTGAAAACAAACTGACGCCCTTGGTTAAATGCAACTTTGCAGCTGAGAGGACTATTTAGGCTTGATGATGGTGAGAAATGTTGATTAAGTTTGTGGGCTGGAAACGGGCTTGGATATGGTAACTTGTGTTGTTTGTTGTGTTTTTAGGTCTTTGTTGCTTATTGTTTGAGTTATGTGGGTGTTTATGGCCATTACGGTTACGATTCCCTACGATGCTCTGCCCTCAACCCCCTCACCTGGCCGACGTACACCATCTGACAGTAAATGGCATACTTGGTATTTAACACTGGGAGATTATACCCAATGGAAGTGGCGGAACCTAGTTGCTGAAACAGGTGACGATTGGTCATCTTACTCCAAAGGAACGGCCGTTACTTGGCGTTCCAGAATCAAGTTACTAAAGCAGGGTGGTTCCAACACAGGCCCCTTGACTTTTATAATCAGCCCACTAACCTCCCTTGGGTGTACCCAGTTCTTATTAGCACCTTGGAATAGTGGGGGCTCCTACTGGAGACTACAGCTTCGTGTTTATGTTTCTTGACCAACACTCCGCACTCTGTTCGTGTCTCAACAACTTGTGCCCTTTAGCCACCAGACCCGCTAGATCCTCTCAGTTGCACTGTTGGCTAAATGATACCCTCCGGTATCTACGCACCAATCTTAGAGCTGCAGAACAGAAATGGCACAAAATGAAAGATCCCGCTGATCTATCAAAATTCCATGCATTACTGTCCTCATTCTCTGTCAGCATCACTGATGCAAAGAAAATATTCTACACTGACAAAATTCTCAGCTCTACTGACATTCAGAAACTATTTTTGACATTTAAACCTCTACTTAACCCTCTACCTCCTCCACCTACCAACAATCTATCGGCAGACACCTTTGCCTCTTTCTTAATTGAGAAAGTGGCAGCTATAAGCAAACAGTTTACTGAACTGGCAACTCCTGAACCTTCGCTACTACAAAGTATTTCTAGACCGACCATCAGAAGCTCTACTTCATCATTTTCACACTGAGAACTGTGTGTCCAAACTTCTCACATGTAGCCGCCCTACCAGATGCCCACTTGACCCCATTCTGACAAAGCTGCTCTAATCTATTGCTCCTACAGTAGCCGCAGCAGACACACGCGTGATTAATGCTTCACGGACATCTGGTACATTTCCTACCTCTCTCAAGCATGCTCAGGTTAAACCGCTGCTAAAAAAAAACAGATGTTCAAATCATGTGAAGAACCAATGACCTATCTCTTTCCTCCTGTTCCTGTCTAAAATTATCGAAAGGGCGGTCTTCAAGCAGATCACAGGATATCTCTCACACAGCTGTCTGCTTGACCCATACCAATCTGGGTTCAAAACTGGCCACTCCACTGAAACAGCTGTTAGCAGTGACAGAATCCTTACAAGAAGCTGAAGTGACTGCCAAATCCTCAGTACTTATCCTGCTTGATCTATCGGCTGCATTTGACACTGTCAACCATGGCTTCCTTTTGTCCATACTCTCCAGCATGGGCATCACAGGGAAAGCACACTCCTGGCTTTAATCGTACCTGACAGGACGATCTTTCAGTGTTTCTTGGCTCGGACAATATTCTGCTGTTGCCACAGGAGGCCCCCAGGGCTCTGTACTGGGACCTCTTCTCTTTGCCATTTACACCACCTCAGTTGGTGAGATCATTCAATCACATGGCTTTTCCTACCACTTATATGCCGTCAAAACCCAGCTCTATCTGTTTTTCCAGCCGGATGACCTCACGATCTCTGCACAAATTTCAGACTGTCTTTCTGATATATCAAGATGGATGAAATCCCACCATCTCCAACTCAACCTCTCTAAAACTGAACTACTTGTCATCCCAGCAAAACCATCCATACAGCACAATATCTCAATCCAAAATGACTTCCTATCTCTGGCTCCTTCAAAGGCAGTTCGAAACTTGGGTGTTGTTATTGATGACCAGTTGCGCTGTACAACATATGAAAGATCAGAACGTACCTAACACAATATGCCACCCAGCTCCTAGTGTAATCGACTGTCATCTCTCACCTCGACTACTGCAATGACCATTTAACTGGTCTTCCAGCCTGTACTGTGAGACCTCTTCAAATGGTCCAGAATGCAGTGGCACGTCTGGTTATCAATCAGCCTACAGTGGGGCAAAAAAGTATTTAGTCAGCCACCGATTGTGCAAGTTCTCCCACTTAAAATGATGACAGAGGTCAGTAATTTACATCATAGGTACACATCAACTGTGAGAGACAGATGTGAAAAAAAATCCATGAATTCACATGGCAGGATTTTTAAAGAATTTATTTGTAAATCAGGGTGGAAAATAAGTATTTGGTCAATAACAAAAATTCAACTCCATACTTTGTAACACAACCTTTGTTGGCAATAACAGAGGTCAAACGATTACTATAGGTCTTTACCAGGTTTGCACACACAGTAGCTGGTATTTTGGCCCATTCCTCCATGCAGATCTTCTCGAGAGCAGTGATGTTTTGGGGCTGTCGCCGAGCAACACGGACTTTCAACTCCCTCCACAGATTTTCTATGGGGTTGAGGTCTGGAGACTGGCTAGGCCACTCCAGGACTTTCAAATGCTTCTTACGGAGCCACTCCTTTGTTGCCCGGGTGGTGTGTTTGGGATCATTGTCGTGTTGGAAGACCCAGCCACGTTTCATCTTCAAAGCTCTCACTGATGGAAGGAGGTTTTGGCCCAGAATCTCACGATACATGGCCCCATTCATTCTGTCCTTAACACGGATCAGTCGTCCTGTCCCCTTAGCAGAAAAACAGCCCCAAAGCATGAGGTTCCCACCCCCATGCTTCACAGTAGGTATGGTGTTCTTGGGATGCAACTCAGTATTCTTCTTCCTCCAAACACAACGAGTTGAGTTTATACCAAAAAGTTCTACTTTGGTTTCATCTGACCACATGACACTCTCCCAGTCCTCTGCTGCATCATCCATGTGCTCTCTGGCAAACTTCAGATGGGCCTGGACATGCACTGGCTTCAGCAGCGGAACACGTCTGGCACTGCAGGATTTGATTCCCTGCCGTTGTAGTGTGTTACTGATGGTGACCTTTGTTACTGTGGTCCCAGCTGTCTGCAGGTCATTCACCAGGTCCCCCCGTGTGGTTCTGGCATTCTTGCTCACCGTTCTCATGATCATTTTGACCCCACAGGATGAGATCTTGCGTGGAGCCCCAGATCAAGGGAGATTATCAGTGGTCTTGTATGTCTTCTATTTTCTGATAATTGCTCCCACAGTTGATTTTTTCACACCAAGCTGCTTGCCTATTGTAGATTCACTCTTCCCAGTCTGGTGCAGGTCTACATTTTTTTTTCCTGGTGTCCTTTGAAAGCTCTTTGGTCTTGGCCGTAGTGGAGTTTGGAGTCTGACTGTTTGAGGCTGTGGACAGGTGTCTTTTATACAGATAATGAGTTCAAACAGGTGCCATTAATACAGGTAACGAGTGGAGGACAGAAAAGCTTCTTAAAGAAGACGTTACAGGTCTGTGAGAGACAAAGATTTTCCTTGTTTGAAGTGACCAAATACTTATTTTCCACCCTGATTTACAAATAAATTCTTTAAAAATCCTGCCATGTGAATTCATGGATTTTTTTTCACATTCTGTCTCTCACAGTTGAAGTGTACCTATGATGTAAATTACTGACTGTCATCATTCTAAGTGGGAGAACTTGCATAATCGGTGGCTGACGAAATACTTTTTTGCCCCACTGTAAAACAACACATGCCACCCGTCTGTTCATTGAGCTCCATTGGCTACGGCTAGCTCCATGCATCAAATTCAAATTGCTAACACTAGCATACAAAGTCCTGGATGGTACAGCTCCCATCTACCTGAATCCTCTTGCAAAGGCTTACGTCACAGCCTGGCCGCTCTGGTCATCGAAGGATCGTCGGCTAGCAGTGCTGACACCACACTCAGGACAATCACGTGATTGGATAGGAGCATCCCTACCATTCAGGTCAGGTGATTTACTAAGCAGTTTCCTTTTCTGAAGTTTCGAGCCAAAGATGAAAACTTCAGTCTTGTTTTCGTTTAAAAGAAGAAAGTTTAGAATCATCAAATTTTTTTTGTCTTCAATACAGAACTGTAATCTACTTAACACATTACGCTCATCAGAGTCAATGGATAAATATAGCTAGTATCGTCAGCATGACAGTGGAAGTTAATCCCATGCTGTCTAATGATTTTACCAATTGAAGCATATATAAAGTAAAAATAAATGGTCCAAGCACTGAACCCTGTGGTACTCCACAAGTAACCCTAGAGTATGAAGATTTGTCATGTACATTAACTAAATGAAATCTGTCTGACAGGTAGAATTTAAACTGGCCTAGTGCTGTTCCTTTGATCCCTACAACATCAGCAAGAGAATTTGTGATCAACTGTGTCAAAACCAGGACTGAGATCTAACAAGTCTAGAACAGACACAAGATTCTTATTTGAGGACACGAGAATATCATGGCCTGCAGTGTGAACGTAGCCTTTGTTTCTTTTCATTTTTAAATTGTATTTTCTGTCATGTTAATTTTAATGTTCTTGCTTTTCTTGCTAATGGAAAGAACATTGAATTGTCTCCATGTATGAAATGTGCTATACAAATAAAGCTGCCTTGCCTTGCCTGTTGAGCTAATACAGCCAAGAGTCTTGGTGAAGATGCAACAAGTTTCTCACACCTGTGTTTGGGGATCCTCTGCCATTACTTCTTGCAGATCCTTTCCAGTTATGTCAGGCTAGATGGTGAATGTTGGTGGACAACCACTTTTAGGTCTCTCTAGAGAGGTTCAGTTAGGTTTAAGTCAAGTCTCTGGCTGGGTCATACAAGAACTGTCACAGATTTGCTGTGATGCCACTCCTTTGATGTTTTAGCTGTGTGCTTAGGGTTATTGTCGTTTTGGAAGGTAAACATTTGGCCCAGTCTGAGGGCCTGAGCCCTCTGGAGAAGGTTCTTGTCCAGGATATCTCTGTACTTGGCCGCATTCATCGTTCCCTCGATTGCAACCAGTTGTCCTGTCCCTGCAGATGAAAAACACCACCACAGCATGATGCTGCCACCGTCATGCTTCACTGTGGGAAACTTATTGGACAAGTGATGAGCAGTGCTTTGTTAAGCCCAAAAAATTCCATCTTGGTCTCATCAGACCACTGAGTCTCATTTCTCATCATCTCAGGGTCCTTCAGGTGTCTTTTACCAAACTCCATGCGGGTTATCATGTTTCTTGCACTGAGAGGCTTCCGATGGGTCACTGCTGTACAGCAATGACTGGTGGAGGGCTGCAGTGATGGTTGACTTTGTATAACTTTCTCCCATCTCCTGACTGCATCTCTGGAGCTCATCAACAGGGATTTTTGGGCTCTTCTTTACCTCTCTCGCCAAGGCTCTTCTCCCTTTGTGGCTCAGTTTGGCCAGACGGCCTGCTCTAGGAAGGGTGCTAGTCGTCCCAAACATCTTCTATTTAAGGACTATGGAGGCCACTGGGCTCTCAGGAACCTCAAGTGCAGCAGAGATGTTTCTGTAACCTTGGCCAGATCTGAGCCTTTCCACAATCGTCTGAGCTCTTCAGGCAGTTCCTTTGACCTGATGATTCTCAGTTGCTCTGTCCTGCACTGTGAGCTCTAAGGTCTCATATAGACAGGTGTGTCGCTTTCCTTATCAGGTCCAATCAGTATAATCAAACACAGCTGGACTCCAGTGAAGGTGTAGGACCATCTCAAAGAGGATCAGAAGAAATGGAAAGCACCTGAGTTAAATATATGAGTGTCACAGCAAAGGGTCTGAATACTCAGGACCATGTGATCTTTCAGTTTGTCTTTTTTAATAACTTTCCAGAAATGTCTGAAATTCTGTGTTTTTCCATCATAATGAGATGCTGTGTGTACAATTTAAATTGATTTTAGCAAAGGGCTGCAATATAACACAAGAATGAAAAATTGACAGGGAGCTCATAATTTTCCGTACCCACTGTAATAAGGAACTTACACACTAGCATCAGCTCCACTCCGCCTGCACCGGTTGGGAGTTTTCAATTAAATTCAGTTCATTTATATAGCACCAAGTCATGACAAGAGTCATCTCAAGGTACTTCATACAAAGTCAGCATTCCAATAGAGTTCAGCTCATTAAGCCAGTCAGTAAAACGTTTCTTATATAAGGAACCCAGCAGATCACATTGAGTCTCAGCCCTTCACAGCAACTAGGTAGCCTTGGATTTTCCCGAGCACAACCAGACCTCTTTTCAGCCCTCTTCCCAAGGTGGTCTGCCTGGAGAAAAACGGGGCTGACACACCCACTGCTGGCTGATTGGCCGGCTCAAAATCATGCTCACCATTAAGGGGAGCCTCTGATGGACAGATAGAATCAGCCTGGGGGGGCTTCCCATATGCTCGATTCATTATCATTCTGGATGCTGTGGAGTTAACGAGCCTCTGACTGAAGCCATTTGTTTCTCACTGATGTGGGGAGGCGCATACGCACACACACACACACACACACACACACACACACACACACACACACACACACACACACACACACACGGGAGTCTCCAAAAGCAAGACTGCTCAGGCCGCTTTTGTTTAATAATGGAGACACTGCAGACTTCTACAGGCTATTTTGCCCCACCCACTTGCTAATGTGACATCACAGTCCACATACAGTGCCGCCAGTGTGCTCAATCACGTCCGCATTCCTAAGGCAGTGTGGAATGAATGCGGCCAGGCCGGGGCGGAGCCGAGCCGATGCTAAGTGGCATAGAGACTTTAGAGAGGAGCAGACTTGAGATCAGGGACCAGTATAAATCATTGAACCAGAATCACTGCATCTCTAAAAAATTATTATATAAAGTTTATAAATGGCACAGTCATCTAACTCATTATTTAGTCTGATGTCTTACAGTTTTTCCCTTTTGTTTATCTTCTTTGCCATTTGTGTTTTGATCTTATTGTGAATTATTTCACAAGAGAGCTGCTCTGATTGGTTCCTGTATTCAAAACGTTGAATATGCTTTATTTCTGACCAATGTCCTCTCAGGTACATTAAAGAAGTCAGTGTTGTTACCTCAGATGTCCCTACAGTGGCTGTGAGCTGAGATAGGGGTGCTCTTCGACACCAGAGCGCCATGGTGGACTCTTCTGTTTTCAGCATCTCATATAGATAATTATGATTCCTAGCTGCTGCACAAGAGCGACAAGGGAGATGCTCAGCTGTAAGATGCTGATGTTATGTAGAGTACATGAAGACCTGTCAAAGTGTCTGAAATGTCATATTCCAACTTCCCCCTCTCTTTGTTTACTGGGAAACCTGGACGATGTCCCGATTGAAACACCTTTGGTTCACGTGGTTCTGACTGCCATATGCATCGCTAAGATAACTATCCTCATGAACTGGAAAAATAGAGAAACTATTTGCATCAACCAGTATGGAAATCTTTTGTTAGATCATTTTACACTTGATACAGCCTCTGCTTCCACTTCAAGTCAATTTCTCTGGGCTCCTTTGATCGGTTCCATCACATAGCGATGATGGGGGGTCTTTGATATTGTCCTCCGGGATGATGTGGGTGATGGAGTGGAGGGTTTGAGTTTGGAGTATCCAGACGTTCCCTGGAGGTGGGCTCACTGAGAGTGTCTGGGACGTGGGGGCTGCTGCCCCACTCTGGAGGTGCTTGGGTTGCCTCAGGGGATGGACTACTGGCAGATGTGATTGGGGCCCCTTGGGGGTCTTGGCGGTGGCCATGGGTACTGCCTGGCGGCTGCATTGCCCCTGAATAGGTCTGGGTGGGGGCCTGGGGGCTCAGGTGTGGGGGTGGCTGTCCCTGTTTGGAGATCTGGGCAGGGCCTTGGGGGTCGGGTCCTGACATGTATGCTGCTTTGAAGAAGGCAGGAACATGCGACAGTGCCTGGCCTGGGCTCAGGGGCCTCAGGTAGACCTTGGCTCCTCTGCTGTTCCATCATGGGGAAGGGGATCTCCAGGAGGGGACAATGATTGGGACAATATTCAGCCTAACTTGTACCAAGTTTTGTAACTTCGAACACGTTTCATCACTTGTAACTTTGGATTTGTAACTTGTAACTTTGGATTCGTAACTTGTAACTTTGGATTTGTAACATGTAACTTTAGTTTTCTAAGTTGTAATTCTCAGTTCGTACTTGTATTTCTTGTTTTGTAACAGGAACGTTGTATTTTGTACATGTATTTTTTATTTTGTAAAATCAAACTTTTATTTTGTACATTTACTCATTTTGTAACATCAAACTTTCATTCAGAAACATGAAACTTTCGTTTTGTAACTAGCAGACTTCCAAATTGAAAAAATCAAGGTACAAGTTTGAAATCAAGTCTCTCAAAACACACATTTCATTCTACAGGTACACACCTCAAATCTACAGTGTTACGGATCTTTTTGTCTCGATTCTAGCGTCAGTGGGAGGAACTTGGGTGGAACCAATGAGAGCACCAGTCTTAGCTACCAATCACGTTTCTCGAATTCCTGTCCAATCATTGGGAGAGGAGGGCAGGGTTCTGTCAGAGCTGTAGAAAGAGAGAGTTACGACACTCCTTGAACTCGCCGACTCGCGGTCACATGGTTCACGGAGCTCCCAAACATCACAGCCTCGTAAGTCAGTTTGAACGGTGTATGGTGGGACTAATCACAAAAAATTAATATAATCACATTTCCCCTGGCGATTCGTGGTAATTATTGAATAATATTAAATATTATATTATATATTATGTCCTAACTCCTTCACAAAGTAGCCAATTTATATTTTTCCGAGCATTTGTAGGAAGACGAACACCCGTGACTGTTCTACATTACAGGGACACGACAGTCCTAACACACTGTAGAACACATTTAGACCACATACATTACTATAATATACTATAGCAATAACTTTGAAGGAGTAATGCAACACACTGCTCTAATATAAGCATATTTAATAACTTTAAGTCCTACAAGAAGCCCTAAACTCGAGTTGTAATATCCATTTTAAAGTGTTTATTGAAAGCCAGAATTCTGCTCCAGCTTACCTTGAAGAAAACATGCAGCTGTTTATGCTTTGAATGATGATCTATTATGTTCAGTAGAATACATTTTACAGTCATTACTTTATATTTTCATGTGAAGACAGTACATGCGTCTATAACCCAGTTTATCTGGCTTCTATAGCAACTAATTACAAAGAAAACTTCAATAAAACTGTATGGTTCATCACAGTAGATAAAAAAGTGTTAACTGTGAAAAATGAACACCAAACTTGTACAACATGTACAATAGCATTTTAATAAAGCATTTTACCAACATTATGTTTAGTCATTACATATGCACAAATAAGCTGAATCATTAATTATGAGCAATGTACTCAAGACCTAATTAAACTCTTTTGAATAACTTTATTTTGATTATTATTAAAATAAAATGTGTCTGTGGGTTAAAATTTGAAATGACTAATTTTAGGGTTGGATAAAATTTAAAATGTAATTTTACATTTCTATATTTTTGGTTTAGTTCAATATTTCTATATGTACAAAAATAGTATTTTAATAATCCCTTTATAGGTTGATTATCTTACATGGTTGGCTGCGCTGCATACAGCAATCGTTCTGATGGAGGAATCAGAATTATGGCTTCCCCAAAGACGCAGAGAGAAGAAGAAAATGGTTGGCTCAAGTCAGCAGGAGCAACCTCACCATGACCAGAGATCACAATAACAAAAAGCTGTGTGCAGTGAGTTTAATGTGCACTCTCACATGTTTTCTATCAAGGCTCTACATGTTCTGCTCTCAGCTGCACAAGGCTGCCATTAAACTGTTAAATGTGGCAGGAAATAAACTAATACACCAGTCTACAGGCACATGTAGAGGAGGGACAGTTTACTAAGACTAGGCGAGGCAAGGTGAGACTCAGGGCTGATGCTATGTTTGTTCATCGCCCTGAACCAAGGAGGAGGAAGGACCCCGCAGTGAGAAGTACAGCAGAACCACTGCATGTTGATCCACTGACCAGTGACCACACATGTACTCCAGTAAACTGTGGTACCAATCTTTTGAAATATTAGACATTTGAATTTATTTTATTTTAAAATGATTCTTTATTCTAACAGTGTCATTATAATTTTAGATAATGAGGAAAGCAGCAGCAGCAGTGAGGCAAATGAGATGAGGAAAGTGAGAGGGGGCATGAGATGGTATCAGGAGAGAGGGACATCCCAGGAAGCCATGAGGAGCCGGCGTCAGGGCCAGGAGGAGAAAGGAACAGGCCATGCAACCAGGGAACCCAGCTGGAAAACCTAAGGGAGGAAACAGAAAGTCAAAAAGGCCGTACAACTCTGTTTTTCAGTGGGTTCAACAGGCTGCAGGTTTCTTCAGGACACGAGTGTCCCTCTGCCTGATGTTAGAACCTGCACAGACAAATGCAGCCCGTTAAACTGGAACCAGGTGTGTTAGGAGAGGTGTGTGACATGCTCAGTTTGAAGGTTAAAAACCTGACAGAGATGGAAAGAGAGTGTGTGCTCACTGTGGATGAGATGGTAATCACTCCAGGCGTGCATCACTCCATCACAGACCCAACTGGGATTTGCCACCACCGTTGTTCCTGGTCAGCTCTCCGCTCAGCCACTATGAAAACATGAAGATGGACACATGACACAGTTTAACCTTTAATGCTTACATAAGATCTTTGTTTTAGTCACTCTTTGACATTTATTTATTGATAGTTATGTTATTGTTAATTCTTATTTGTCATTCCTCAATAACAAAATAGCAAATGCTGATATAATAAATCAAGTGGAAATGAGCAGTTTCATGGAAAATGTCTAATTTTTAAAAGTTATTGTTCCACTAGTATTCTTGAATTATCTTAATTCTATTCTTATTACTTGAGTCCACAAAACAGAACAACATATCTTCTTACGTTCGTAATCCTGTTTGTCTCATGCTTCAGCAGTTCGCTGTAGTCAGTGTTATTAACTGAAAAATATTAAATAATTACTCGTCTTCACAATCACATTTTCTTTATTATTGGTCTCTCCATTTGTGCTTCCATTTCTGATGCATGTTCGTGTTGATACAGCAACGTATTGTACAAAAAATCCCAAATAAAACTAATAATGTAAAAAGTTTATAACCTATTTCAAACTGGGGGGAATATTTTTAAAACGTAGAATCAAACAAACTGAAATAAACCGTCTACAGCTCGTCCTCCTGCTCACAACCAACAAGCTGCACACAGTTAGCTCATTAAAGGTTATCTAGCTAAAACTGGCAACATAAAATATCATCGTTGGCTTATTTTGGTACGAAGTGGTTAGCTAACGCTTCACTATGCAACAAAATGATGACATTTCATCAACTTACCAGAGAAAATCCTTCAGAAACACCAAAGATGAACTGCAGTGAATGCAGCAGCGGGGCTGTTTGAACTATTCGAAGCTGCATGAACCACGTGACTCCCGCATTCCGTGTCGTAACTCTCTACAGCTCTGACAGAACCCCGCCCTCCTCTCCCAATGATTGGACAGGAATTCGAGAAACGTGATTGGTAGCTAAGACTCGTGCTCTCATTGTTTCCACCCAAGTTCCTCCCACTGACGATAAAAAGATCCGTAACTGTAGATTTGAGGTTTGTACCTCTCTCTCTCTCATCTGACATCTGATGACAGTTGAACGGTCATAACTGTAAAAGATATCATTGGAATAAAAAACACCCACGTATGTTAACTGTTGTCCTTGCCTGCATTCGAACTCGGATCCTCAGATTGAAAGTCATCGGCTCTACCAGCGGAGCTATGACAGTTCCTACTGAAGATTGAATCAAAATTGTTGTTCCGCTACCGCCATAGTGCTCCGAGAGGAAGCCAATAGGCCAATGAGGTGGAGGGTAAGGAGCGGAAAAAACTTACCAATTAGAGGACAGAAAAGATCAGCCACAGGCCACGCCTCCAGAGTGCCAAAACTCCCAACAGCCGAGTGAGCAGAATCATAAACCGAGCTCGCAGAAAGGCTGCCGCACGCATGTTTTCCTTTGCCGTGTGCTTGTTGGCCAACGCGCGCACACAGGTTTGTCACTTGTGCACATCCTTGTGTGCTCACAGACACAGTTTGCTCCATCTCAGTGTACAAATGACGTCTCGCCATGAATATTTTCACTCGAGAGGTTCTAACTTCCGCGCGCGAGTTCCATTCGCACGCGCGATTTGGATCCGTGCACATGGTTTTGGCACCCATCTGACGCCATAGTCTTAGCACACCTCTGTTGTTGCTTGGATTCCCGGGTCTGGAGGCTAGGAGGGTGATCTGGCCATCTGATTGGGGTCTGGTGTGGTGGGTTGCTTTGCTCAGTGTTGGGTGGGGGAGCCTGCTCATCAGCACCCCAGCAGAAAGGGTCGAACTCTGGTGAACCGGTGATGGTTGTACCCCTTGTGCAGCAGTACCAGGACCAGAGTGAATAGGGTGTGTATGGGGAGCATGAGTGGGTGTCCGGCGTGCATTTTTGTAAGTCTTGGGTTGTATGTGCATGTGTGAGCATGAGGGAGGGAGTGTGTGACTGTGTTTGTGTATGACTGTATATGTCAGGTGGGGCCTTTGACTCCTCCCTTCTCCTGGGACTTCTTTTGATGCTATACATCTTTGCCTCCCCTCCCCCTGCCACACCTAGTATGGAGTGTGGCAGGGGGAGGCTGTGCCTGATAAATCCTGGTGGCTGCCTGGTGGGATCTGAGTCCCTGGGCTCTGTTGGGTCCCCGGCGGGGGTGGTCGCCCCTGGGTCCCGGGTCGCTGGGTTCCATGTTCGGCCGGCTAGGGGGTGGGAGGCTGCGGGTGGGCCTGTGGGTTTGCCGCTGATATCTCCCGGGGCTCTGCCCGCTGCTGGTTGTGGCCCCCCGGGGCAATCCTCTGCGCCTCTCGAGGGGGGCGGGGGCTTTTCTGGTTGCAGTCCCCCTGGGGTCCCTGTGCTCTGGGGCAACTCCTGGATCTCTGGGACTTGGAGCTCCCTCCGTCTCCTGCACATCTTTGGGGGCAGATCTGTGGTCCCTCACTCTCTATTGGACGCTCCTATAGAGAAACCTTACATAAACAAGCGCGTGTACACACACAGGTGCTCACATGGTGCTCTCATAAGTATGGACTTGGGCACGTTCAACACATGTCTTAAGGCTGTGGTTGGCACTAAATGCACTGTGATTTATTATCGTGTGATTGTTCAGTTAAACAATGTTTTATATTTCTTCATCAGGTTGAAGCAGTGATAGCTTGCTCCTGTTGTATTGTTGTGTGTCCCTTTTCTGCAGGTCTAGAAGCAGACCCCTGTTCGTCATTGGTTTGTTTATTTTTGTTTTTTTCACTTAAATCTTTAGTCTCTGCACATCATTGACACACAGTCCAGCACGTTTTTGCATTGTCATTTCAAGACACCTATTAGCTTTTTTTGTTTCACGTTTGCAACCAATACAAAGAAATTTGCTCGGGGCATGTGCTGACCCATTCCTGAATTAATTTGGACCTCTCACCAGGGCAGAGGCAAAGAGCAAAGTTCAGGCATTTTGAAATATTGCTGGCTGCGAGCTGGGCCCTGTGGAACGGCCTGCAGGCTGTACACAAGCCAGTAGTGTGTGTAGAGCCCAGTGTAATTAAAGGCTGCTATAGTGCTGGCAGCACTGAGGTGAAGTTTGCCCCTCTGACTCAAGCGTATTTCAGGAGGTATGTTGAAGTGACAGAGTTGTGAGGAATGTTCCAGTCAGACTCTGAATCTTGCTTATAAATCGTGTCCCCGCACTCACGCTCGCTTCAGTTGGAAACCATGTTTGTGCAGCTACTTATTTATTAGTTTGCTCAGCTTAAATTACTGAGAAACAAGGAAAAGGTTTATGTATGCCAGAGAAACTATTTCTGTTTGACTTGTGTTCTTTTGTTTATTTATTTCACCTTTAAGACCCTCTCTGTTAGTGTTAGAAAGGCTGAAACCAGAGAAAGTTTTGGTGTATTGTTTAATTATTGTGTTGCGTTTGTTGTTTTTTACATCTAGAATCCTGTTTAGTATCAGAGTCCTCTACTTGTTAAAAAACGCTCCTCATAGGTGGCCCGCGGTTCGCACCCGGCCCACGAACCTCCACTTTCAGGCCCTCAAGCCACTATTCCCTCACGTTACTGAGGCAGCGTGTGTGTGCTGTATTTAAATAATAACAGGAAGACCACTGCCCCGTGTCAGCTCCACAACAGCGAACCGGTTCATTCTTCTCTCACGCTCACATTACTGCTGCTCATCTGCATCATTTAACTTTTACTTTCCGAGCCGCTCATTCACTGTATATTCCTCTTAGTTTTTTGGAAATGAAAAAATGGTGTGATCTAAATTCTCAGATAAAAGAAAAGTGGACAATGAAACAGTTTGAAGATGAGTGGACAGAATATTTTGTGGTTTTCTTCCTCCATCCAGCACCAGACCCATGTGTCTGATTGGCCGAGACCATTTCAGTGATAAAGGTTTTCTATTTGAAACATTATGAGACCAAGCATGAGGATTTTGAGGTGACATTTCCTCAAAAATGTTATATTTTTCTAAAATGACAGCCTAAATTTTCAGATCAATTCCTGGGAGTGCTTGAATTATTCGATGTTCAACAAAACGTCCATAATCTCACACACACGATGGGACGCACGCTCATCTTAATCCTAACCAAAAATGTGGCTGTGTCGAACGTTGTTGTTAAGGATGTGGGTCTATCTGACTATATATGTGTTTTTTCTGAGAGATCCGTTTCATCTGCTACACATCTCACCTCAGTTCTCAAAAAAGGTACCTGGGTGCACCGCATCAGTTTTTATAGAACGTATGGATACATCAAGTCCAGCAACCAGCTGATTCATGTCATAAAGTCCTCAACACTATTGCACCAGAAAAGGTCAGACAAACAAAAAGCTCCCTGGAGGTTCATTAAACGAGCTACTAATCAGAAAAGAGAATGCAGGAACGCTGAGCATCAACCTACCAGGTCACTATGAGACCTTCAGAATGCAGCTGCACACTTAAAACTCTGAATGAAATAAAGCTAGACACGCCCTTTTCTCTAATGTCATGTGACTTTTGTGATAATGTTAATTTCCTGTTCTGTTTGTTACTGTTGAGAGGTTAACTAATCTAGTTAAATCCTGATTTCACACACTAAACATCAGATTCATTCTTCCATGTTAACTAACACAGCCAGAGCAACAGTGTTGTGCCTGAACTCGTTCATTTTTTAGTGAACATGAACTGAACTTGTTCGTATTTTAAAGTGAGTGCGTTTGTTCTGGCGTGCGCATACAGCTACTATAATTACAAGGAGCTGCTATATTGATCCTCAAAGTTGGATTAAAAATATTCTCTGACTTTGGGAGTTCTTCCAATTAATTATTTCTACTCGGAAGATGAAATTTCCGAGTACGGAATCAACTGGAATGAACCATGGAAAAAAAAAACACCTGATAACACTGGTCACTGGTAATATTTGTCAATTATTTTATTCATTTATTTGCTTTGTTTTTTACTGAATCATTTGGGACTGATTGTTGCTCTTTATGACCCAAGCTCTATAAATTCTTCTTTGGGCAAACAAGTTAGAAAATTCACTGAATTTGAGAAGTTCCTTAATTTAAAGATAATTAAATGTTTTACACTCTGAATATTGCAATTTGAGGTACATCCTTGTTTCTTATCTCAGCCTGGTTCTTCCCTCTTGGTTGAAGGCCGTGGAACCGTATCTAGTTTTTCATCATGTATACACACACACTCACATATATATATACAGTATAGTGTGTGTGTGTGTGTGTGTGTGTGTGTGTGTGTGTGTGTGTGTGTGTGTGTGTGTGTGTGTGTGTGTGTGTGTGTGTGTGTGTGTGAGAGAGAAACTAGGAGCTAGTTCATTTCTGGAACAGTGAATTTAGTGCAAACATTTTTAATCATGAACTAGTTTGTTTTAAAATGAACTTTCCCAGTACAACCAGACCACAGCCTCACAGCAACATTCAATTAAATTCAGTTCAAAGACACTTTATTAATCTCAGAGGGAAATTAGAGTTTCAGTACACACAATTCTGAGATCAGACATACGTACATAGACACATGACAAGAATTGGTGACTTGTGGTCATTCGCAACCCGAGTTGCGCTACCATTATGGATCAAGAGGGTTTTTATGAGGATTGAGTCAGGGGGAGGGAAAAAAGCACTTCAGAGTTACCCTCACCAGGAGGGCAGCTTTGCTATGCAAAAAACACGTCAGACAGATATGCACACAGACTTCAGACATCACACAACATAAGTGTCCACAAGCAGCAGCGCGTTTCACCTCCGTTTGGACAGGGGAGGGAATTATGGGTTAGAGAGCACAGTGACTCCTAGATACGGTTCCACGGCCTTCACCGGTCACAGTCCCGCCCAGGCAGGGATAGGGAGAAAGAGTTTCCGTAGCAACGGCAGCATTCCACATTTCTTCTGAGGGGGGAGTTATCACAGGCTTCAAGGGCACCAGGTTCAGATAAAAATTGTTTTGGGGACAGACAGAGATTATTTCCTCTCTGCCTTTGAGTTCTGTTGGTCTTCAACCCCTCTAGATCCGATAGTGGCGTAATTAATCTATCCCAATCCGGGCTGATCAGTCCACAACTCTCTCCTTGATGGTATCCACCTTCTGTGCCAGAGCCTGAATCTCAGCCAAAGTTCCAAGCTTACGACTCATCTAGACAAATATGAGTTTGTGCGTTCACAGCGTGATGCATTCCATCCCTGAGCTCCGGGATTGAGCCAGTATTCCTCAAAAGCTCGTTAATTTTCCGGTAAGCCAGATAACCGCTCAGGCCAAACAGCAGGAATCCCGACACCAACACCACGAATATCCAGACATCTTCAGAATCCTCTACCAACAGTTGAGAGAGGCAGATCATGTTCCACTGTTTCCAGGAGTCCATGATATACCCAGCTGGCTCTGTCATCCGGGAGCCCCTTCTCCCGTTCTCATTGTTGAAAACATTTTGTCGATCGCGTTGAGAGACCAACTGACCAGATCCAAAATGCAGAAAGTGCCGTACACAAAGAGACAGACAGAGAGCCTTGGGGTGAGGAGGGAGGGAGAGGAGAAAAAAAAAGCGCCTGTACTCTCCTAGAGCCGGAAGAGCTCGGAAGAGCTCGGAAGAGCTCGGAAGAGCCTCACAGCAACATTCTGGCTAGAATGCCAGCTTTCAGTGTGATTAGTGCTAAAACACACTTAGTAAAGGCCATGAACTCCTCTACCTGCTGTCTGGACAATCTGCTAACTAACTTCTTCAAAAATATTTTTAGCTACGTGAAAGCTGATGTACTGAAAATTGTAAATTGCTCCTTAATGTCAGGTATTTTTCCTAAATCACTGAAAACTGCAGCTGGTGCGCCTTTTCTAAAGAAAATAAATTTAGATCCTTTAGTGATGAATAACTACAGACCGATCTCTAATCTCCCTTTCATTGGGAACATTATTGAAAAAGCAGTTATTTACCAACTGAACAACATTTTGGAGACAAGCAACTTGCTACATGGTTTTCAGTCAGGCTTAAGACAACACCACAGCACTGAGGCTGCACTTATTAAAGCTGCTGACTGGAGTATTGTAGTGAGAGAGAAACTTTTGAATCTAACGTACCAAGGCTCTTTCTCAAACGTCCCCTCCCCCACCCTGCTCCGCTAGTCCCGCCTCTACAGTTGTGCATGCGCATCACCTTTGGTGTCAGACCAAGTCACAGAGACAAGCAGCAAACACTACAGAGCATCACCCAGTTGTAACCTCGTAATGGACATTTCAGGGGTAACCATAAATTCAGCTAACCTGAATGTTTATCTCTTCCTTAATATGTTTTGTGTCCGTTACATTTACATTGAAATAAATGCCCTTTGAATGCTTCAGCATATAACCAGTCTAACCAGCGATAGGCTTTGTGTTGCTAATTAGCCAACAAGTAGCTTCTTACCATTTTACTTCTGCTTGTATTGTTTGTTCCAGTATACATCTCGCAGCGTACAGCCTTGAGCTATTATTGTTTTAAATTTATTCAGATGTCAGATTTCCGTGAGTCCTCTGAGGAGGAGTACACCCCTCCTGTCGCCTCTACCAGCAGTCAAGGACGAGGGCGAGGGAGGGGACGAGGTTGCAGAGGCCAGGGGAGACCTAGAGCTCGAGCACGTTTGGTGGTCACTGGTTAAAATCTTGGACCAGAGGATGCAGCACGAGTGTTGGAATTACATTCTCAACGTCTACACTTAGAAAGGGTAATGAGAATTTTTTATTTATATTTACCTTTTGTTATCCAATATTAAAAATAAATCAATTCCAATCTCACCCTCCACGGCTGGTCTCATCCTTCCAAGCTTGGGTCCTCTACCAGAGGTCTGGTAGCTTGGGGGTTATTCTCAGTATCTTAGCTGTTCCTAGAACTGCGCTTTTCTAGACTGAGATGTCTTTTTTCCTGGGATCTGTTTTATGTCCCACAGGACTTTCAGACCCTAACCCATTTTATAAATGTGTGTGTGTGTGTGTGTGTGTGTAGACTTGTATACTTGTGTGTGTAATATTTATGGAGTCCACTTGAAGTGCATATAAAAATGTTACAACATAAATGAATTTTTCATTTTGTATTGTAGCTCACAAGCACAAATAAGGACAATATGTAAGGAATTACCGTACTTGCATTTATCTGACAGCCTCTTGTATTTTTGTTCTGATAGGAACACATTGAAAATCTAAATCTTTCTCAAGCCCAGGAGTTGCTGCAGCGAGTATTGGAGCGGGACCCTAGAGTGATATTTGATAATCTCCTGCAGTCTGGCCCTGCTCATGGTGAAAATCCAGGTGGTCAGCCTCCATGTTGCGTTTGCACATACTGCCAAGAGATGCCTACAGCAGCTGAAAAAATTGCTGTCAGCAACCACCACACCTATGCATCTCAAAGCTGCCACATATGGAGGCCTGCGTCCTAGATGAAGGGTTGCTACGGCTGGCTAGGCGCCTCTGGAGCGACCTCAGAGCCTTGATTGATGAGTCTGACCCAGGGGAAGATAATAGGCAATTCCGTCACTCAGCCTACCAACAGTATGTTGCCTGGCAGTGGGGAGCTCTTGGTGCTGGTATTAGGTTGTCATCCCGAGTTGTGCGTTCTGGACAGTGAGACACAAATATCCTGACCCCAATCAAAATTATACAGGATTCATTTCCAGAAGACTTTAAAAATACTTCATTCTTACATTTGTTTAACTGTATAAACTTGTATTCAATTTGCATTTACAATTCTATTTCTATATGCCTTTTGTAAATTTGTAAAGTTTTAATTCAATAACAAAATGTGTGCAATCACATTGAGACTATTTTAATGTTATTTCTGTAGCCTTATTTGGATTATGGCTGCTTACTTTTATTTGGATAGAGTACCTAAGTTCCAAACATGTTACAGTTCATGCTTATAAGTACAATAAAAGTAATCCAGTGTTTAACAGTGTTTTATTTACTAAATGTCTTAGCAATTACATTTACATGTTATGAGTGCAAGATTGAATAAACATTCGGTACGAACATCCTCAAATCTATTGAAGAGCCTGCACTACTTATGTAACTTGAAGCCTCTACTTCTGCTGACCTGTGAAATTGAACAAAAGTTTAGTTGTAATGTCAAAAACAATTCTGATAGAAAATTGCATCATATCTCTTACCATCTCCACAGCTCAGATGTTTGTCCCTCAGCCCTTTTGTTGATGGTGCTGGGACGCCACAACAAGTTCACCTTAAGAGACATCAAACGCACAGAGGACACAGGATTAAAGCAATACCATTGTTCAATTTTACTTTGCAAAGTGGAGAGATGAAATGAATACACACCCAAGCATGGTTCATCAGACCTCTCAGTGAACGTACGTCCTCGGAGTATTTATTAACTAAGCACACACACACACACACACACACACAAAGCATATCACATTACATTCCTAAACTGCTCCGTAGATTCTGGTGGAAAGCTGTTTAATGTAGGGAGTAAAAACAATGGCATCTCTTCACACACACAAACCCAGGTGCTTTCAGTCAACATTCTATTTCTCATGGGAGTGTAACCATGACACAGAGCAGCATGGTCTGAGGATGGTCGTCGTCCTCCCTGTTGAGACAGGAAGGCTGGTAAAAAGATAACACTAGCATTTTAATGAAGCAACGGGTGTTTTTACTTAAAAAGGCAGATGTTTTTAAGCAGTAATGACAACAAAATCCACTTTTTCCCTATCACAGGTCCCAGGTCTGTATTTGATGTGTTTTGGTAGCCCACCTTTACTGTCAACACGTGCTGCCACAATCTTGCCTTGCAGTGAGGGGATGTAGGAGTAGATTTATGTTTCCTTCATTGCATAAAAACTCCAGGATTTGGACTTTTTATTGAACAATTTCCTTCCCCTGTAATCAGAGAAATAAAGGAACATAAGAATTACTGTAGAAATGAATCCTTCACGTACTGCAGTGACCCATCAGGATACCTCTTCACAGGTCTGTCAGTGTGATGATTGTAGTCCAACCCAGCAAGGAAAACACGAGCCTCATAGACCTTTCTGGAGAAGCCAAACGTTTGCTTGCGTACATCAGCAGATGACTGTAGAAACTTTCCAGCTATGATGTAGACCTAGACAACAAGAAAGATTTTAATCATCACTTTTACCATCATTATTAAGGTAACACTGTGGACAAGTGTTTTACCTAAACTTCAGATACTTTGGGACATCTTTGAGCAAGCGGTCATTTAGAATGATCTCTGTAACAGCTCTATGTGCTGTAGAGCCTTTTTAAATCCACTCCTTATTTGGGTCTGGCTGCAGTGGGCCATGCATACATGCATCCTGCGGCCACTCGTACTCATTGACCACGTGGTGGAGAAGGCCAATCCACAAGGTCTACGAAGTCATGTAGTTATTTGTTACATGAATAACTGAAGTGCTGCAAACACTCATATGCAACAAACTCACAAAAAATGTTTCCTATTTCTCTGCGTATTTGCAGCAGAACCAGAAGTGGTTACGAATGTCCTTCTTCCACTGCAAAAGGATCTTGCACTCTCATTGTAGTCCAACCTGAGTACAAATCACATTCAAAATTAGAAGCATCAAATGTTAAATAAACAAAGTATGTTATCAATACTTACTGCATGTACTTTCTTTCCAAGGTTCTTTGCCCCATGCCACATGCCGTAGGTATGGTCCACTCCAATGTCTTTATACATCCCGTTTCCTAGTGGAGAGTCATTACACAACCATGTAGAACATAACAAACAGTAGTGGGTATAAAAGGAGCACAAAGTACATGACATTGTACTCACTAAAAAGTGCAGAAATCTGTGAATGTGCATCAGTGCACACATCAGTAAGACTGATTTCTTTCCTCAGTTTGTCCACACTCTCAATGAAGGCCAATTTCTCCATTACGACCGAATTTCCTTGCGTTTCAGCCTTGCTCTTGTTTATGATTGAAAGGTTTTCTTGTGTCATTGTCCATTATCGTGTAAGTGCAAAACTGAGCAGAAAAACCAGGACTGTCCATTCTACCATCCCCTGGTTATGGAGAGAAAATACTTATCAATGTTTGTTTTGAAACAAAGTCAGAGTTAGTGTAAATTGATCAATTGACATAATTTTAATCATTTACACAGTGACCTACCTAGTGCTACCACTCCTTCCGGTTTTAAACCAAGAAGAATACAATCTCGGCTTTTGATCCAGAACTCCTTCATTGTATCCACACAGTATTCATCTTGTATAGCAAAAAAGGTGCTTTTGGCAACCATACCCATATTCATGTACTTGAATAACAGAGCCACTTTTGTGAAGTTGTTACCAGACAGTAAAATGTTGGTAGACAGCATAAAATTTCCAGCTTGATTTTGAAATTTAAGTGTTGGCTGAGAGTTCCACTGCCAGACTCTATGACCATTTGGACAAATCTGTAAAAAAAAAGAAAAAAAAAAGAATATTTTCAGTGTGTATATTATTATATATTATTTTTTACAAGGATATTCTGTTAACATACCTACTTGACCACCAAGGCAGTGCCACATTTAGAACGGTCAACTTCAAAAGGAGGAGTACACCAGCATTTATCTTTGCACCCTGTGCTTTTTTGGATAGGTAGAGAAAGGAATGCTAAAAGCTGCTTCATGCAAACATAATAAGCTATTGCAGCCTGCTGTCCAACAACGTTGTCTGGTTCTTCAACTATGATGCTCTCAGGTAAAGAGGGGTCGTCAGACTCATGGTCACCAGGATCTTGTTCTTCACTGTCATGGACCGTGTCCACCATTGCTATAGCATTCACCCCAGTGGCAAGCAGAGCTCCTGGTCTAAAAATAATATAAAGAAATGATATGTTCACATAAATTTACTGGGGGAATCTTTTTGTTACATGATGATTACTAACCTGATTCTTACTGAAGGAATATACTCATTATCGCTGTCAGATTCTGATTCACTAGACACCTCCTTTGTTTCATCTTCTTCGGAGGTGGACACATCTTGAGGTTCCTGAGATGGTGACCGTGTCCTGTCCTCAGCCCAGCCAATGCTGTACATAGAGAAAACATTAATAAATCAATTGACAGATAACTGTTAGTTTTAAAGCACACAATACTTACACAGAGTTCTCCAAACTGTTGAAGTCCATTTCTTTCTGTACTTCACCACCAAATGTTATCCTTTCAGAAATATGTTATTTTGTCAACCACAAAGTCAGTACGATATACAATAGCAATAACAGGATAATTATCTACCTTTGTTCTGTTCCTTTTCTCAAAGTGTCTCCTACAGGGAGTGCAGAATTATAAGGCAAGTTGTATTTTTGAGGAATAATTTTATTATTGAACAACAACCGTGTTCTCAATGAACCCAAACAACTCATTAATATCAAAGCTGAATGTTTTTGGAAGTAGTTTTTAGTTTGTTTTTAGTTTCAGCTATTTTAGGGGGATATCTGTGTGTGCAGGTGACTATTACTGTGCATAATTATTAGGCAACTTAACAAAAAACAAATATTTAAATTATTTATTTTTACCAGTGAAACCAATATAACATCTCCACATTCCCAAATAAACATTTCTGACATTCAAAAACAATACAAAAACAAATCAGCGACCAATATAGCACCTTTCTTTGCAAGGACACTCAAAAGCCTGCCATCCATGGATCCTGTCAGTGTTTTGATCTGTTCACCATCAACATTGCGTGCAGCAGCAACCACAGCCTCCCAGACACTGTTCAGATAGGTGTACCGTTTTCCCTCCTTGTAAATCTCACATTTGATGATGGACCACAGGTTCTCAATGGGGTTCAGATCAGGTGAACAAGGAGGCCATGTCATTAGTTTTTCTTCTTTTATACCCTTTCTTGCCAGCCACGCTGTGGAGTACTTGGACGCGTGTGATGGAGCGTTGTCCTGCATGAACATCATGTGTTTCTTGAAGGATGCAGACTTCTTCCTGTACCACTGCTTGAAGAAGGTGTCTTCCAGAAACTGGCAGTAGGACTGGGAGTTGAGCTCGACTCCATCCTCAACCCGAAAAGGCCCCACAAGCTCATCTTTGATGATACCAGCCCAAACCAGTACTCCACCTCCACCTTGCTGGCTTCTGAGTGGGACTGGAGCTCTCTGCCTTTTACCAATCCAGCCACGGGCCCATCCATCTGGCCCATCAAGACTCACTCTCATTTCATCAGTCCATAAAACCTTAGAAAAATCAGTCTGGAGATATTTCTTGGCCCAGTCTTTGACGTTTCAGCTTGTGTGTCTTGTTCAGTGGTGGTCGTCTTTCGGCCTTTCTTACCTTGGCCATGTCTCTGAGTATTGCACACCTTGTGCTTTTGGGCGCTCCAGTGATGTTGCAGCTCTGAAATATGGCCAAACTGGTGGCAAGTGGCATCTTGGCAGCTGCATGCTTGACTTTTCCCAGTTCATGGGCAGTTCTTTTGGGCCTTGGTTTGTCCACACGCTTCTTGCGACCCTGTTGACTATTTTGAATGAAACGCTTGATTGTTCGATGATCACGCTTCAGAAGCTTTGCAATTTTAAGACTGCTGCATCCCTCTGCAATATATCTCACTAATTTTGCCTTTTCTGAGCCTGCCAAGTCCGTCTTTGGACCCATTTTGCCAAAGGAAAGGAAGTTGCCTAATAATTATGCACACCTGATATAGGGTGTTGATGTCATTAGACCACACCCCTTCTCATTACAGAGATGCACATCACCTAATATGCTTAATTGGTAGTAGGCTTTCGAGCCTATACAGCTTGGAGTAAGACAACGTGCATGAAGAGGATGATGTGGACAAAATACTCATTTGCCTAATAATTCTGCACTCCCTGTATAACCATTGGTTCTCCTTCTGGGAAATAATCTCTGCAAAAACAATTGCAGAAATTATGCGTTGTTTTTGTCGTCATCTTCCTTCGCTTATCCGGGTCCGGGTCGCGGGGGCAGCATCCCAACTAGGGAGCTCCAGACCATCCTCTCCCCAGCCACCTCCACCAGCTCCTCCGGCAGGACCCCAAGGCGTTCCCGGACCAGATTGGAGATGTAACCTCTCCAGCATGTCCTGGGTCGACCCTGGGGCCTCCTGCCAGCAGGACCGGCCCGAAACACCTCCCCAGGGAGGCGTCCAGGAGGCATCCTGACCAGATGCCCAAACCACCTCAACTGACTCCTTTCGATCAGGAGGAGCAGCGGCTGTACTCCAAGTCCCTCCCAAATGTCCAAGATCCTCACCCTATCTCTGAGGCTGAACCCGGCCACCCTACGGAGGAAACTCATTTCGGCCGCTTGTATTCGTGATCTCGTTCTTTCGGTCATTACCCAAAGCTCATGACCATAGGTGAGGATTGGGATGTAGATCGACTGGTAAATCGAGAGCCTGGCTTTCTGGCTCAGCTCCCTCTTCACCACGACAGATCGGCTCAGCGTCCGTATCACTGCAGATGCCGAACCAATCCGCCTGTTTATCTCCCGATCCCCCCTACCCTCACTCTTGAACAAGACCCCGAGATACTTCAACTCCTCCACTTGAGGTAGGACCTCTCTCCCAACCCGGAGTTGGCAAGCCACCCTTTCCCGGTCGAGAACCATGGTCTCAGATTTGAAGGTGCTGATCCTCATCCCAGCCGCTTCACACTTGGCTGCAAACCTACCCAGCAAGAGCTGAAGGTCAGAGCTGGATGAAGCTAGGAGGACCTCATCATCTGCAAAAAGCAGGGACAAGATTCTCCTGCCACCAAACTCGACACACTCCACACCACGGCTGTGCCTAGAAATTCTGTCCATAAAGGTTATGATCAGAACCGGTGACAACGGCCAGCCCTGGCGAAGTCCAACCCTCACCGGGAACAGGTCCGACTTACTACCGGCTATGCGGACCAAACTCACGCTCCTCTGGTAAAGGGACTGAATGACCCTTAACAAAAGGCCACCCACCCCATACTCCTGGAGCGTCCCCCACAAGGTGCCCCTGGGGACACGGTCATAAGCCTTCTCCAAATCCACAAAACACTTGTGGCGTGGTTGGGCAAACTCCCATGCCCCCTCCATCACCCTTGCAAGGGTATAGAGCTGGTCCACAGTTCCACGGCCAGGACAAAAACCACATTGCTCCTCCTCAATCTGAGATTCAACTATCGATCAGACCCTCCTCTCCAGTACCTTGGAGTAGACCTTTCCAGGGAGGCTCAGGAGTGTGATCCCCCTATAGTTGGAACACAATCTCCGGTCACCCTTCTTAAAGATGGGGACCACCACCCCAGGCTGCCACTCCACAGGAACTGCCCCTGATGACTACGCAATGTTGCAGAGACATGTCAACCACGACAGCCCTACCATAGCCTTGAGATACCCAGGGTGAATCTCATCCACCCCCGGGGCTCTGCCGCTGTGTAGTTATTTGACTACATCAGCAACTTCTGCCCCAGAGATCTGACAGTCCATCCCCAGGTCTCCCGGCTCTGGCTCCTCCTCGGAATGCGCGTAGGTGGGATTGAGGAGCTCCTCAAAGTATTCCTTCCACCGCCCGACTATAGCCCCAGTTGACGTCAGCAGCTCCCCATCCCCACTGTAAACAGTGTGAGCGAGTTGCTGCCTTCCTCTCCTGAGGCGCCGGACAGTTTGCCAGAACCTCTTTGGTGCCGATCGATAGTCTTTCTCCATGGCCTCACCAAACTCCTCCCACGCCCGAGATTTTGCCTCGGCAACTGCCACTGCTGCACCCCGCTTGGCTATCCGGTACCTGTCTGCTGCCTCCGGAGACCCACAGACCAGCCACGCCCTGTAGGCCTCTTTCTTCAGCCTGACGGCTCCCCAAACCTCTGGTGTCCACCAGCGGGTACGGGGGTTGCCACCACGACTGGCACCGGCCACCTTGCGACCATAGCTAGCAACAGCCGCCTCAACAATCGCAGAGTGGAACAAGGCCCACTCGGAGTCAATGGCCCCCACTGCTCTCGGGATGCGGTCAAAGCTCTGCCGGAGGTGGAAGTGGAGGACCGTCTTGACAGGTTCTACTGACAAGCATTCCCAGCAGACCCTCACTATGCGTTTGGGTCTGCCAGGTCTACGTGGTATCTTCCCCTGCCATCTGATAAAACTCACCACCAGGTGGTGATCAGTTGACAGCTCTGCTCCTCTCTTCACTCGGGTGTCCAAAACATATGGCCGCAGGTCAGATGATATGACTACAAAGTCTATCATCGACCTGCGACCTAGGCTGCCCTGGTACCAAGTGCACCGATGGGCATCCTTATGTTCGAACATAGTGTTCGTTATGGCCAAACTGCGGCTTGCACAGAAGTCCAATAACGAAACACCACTCGAGTTCAGATCAGGCGGGCCGTTCCTCCCAGTAACACCCCTCCAGGTCATGCTGTCATTGCCCATGTGAGCATTGAAGTCCCCCAGCAGGACAATGGAGTCCCCTGATGGAGCACTATCTAGCACTCGTCCCAGGGACTCCCAAAAGGGTGGGTACTCTGAACTGATATTTGGCCCATAAGCACAAACAACAGTCAGGACCCGTTCCCCGACCTGAAGAAGCAGGGAAGCTACCCTCTCGTCCCCCAGGGTAAACCTCAACACACAGGCAGAGTCTTGGGGCTAACAAAAACCAACCCCAGCCCTCCGCCTCTTACCTGTTGTTGTTTTATAATTAAAAACAATTACCTTTAGGGTGCTGCATTTGCAAGTAAAACGCCATGCAAATTTGTCAGTGATTCATTTATTTTTTTTACAATTGAAATGTATGAATAATTATTATAAATTGTTTTGGTGTTATACACAAAAAACAAACAAACCTATCAGATAGACTCCCCATGAATACTCGACAACGCAGGCGTAGGTAGACTCAATTTTCTTTTGGATTTACTGTGTTGAGGTGTTGATGTGAAAGTCTCTGAGTCAGGCTGATAGCTGTTAGAAAAAAATAACAATGCTCCAATTTCAACTAACTGTAAAAACTTCCGGTATGCAAGATCAACTGTAGTTTGCCATGATTCAATGCGATATTTGAATATGTATATAGTCTGACCTTACTTATTTACTTATTTTGCGGGTTGATGTTCAAGTCAAAAAAATGACTGAGTCATTATTATTTGTCTTGGTCCTATGAACTACTGAAGAGTAGTAGAAGATGTTTGTTTACATCTTTTTCATCTTTGTGCGCATGCGCGAGTGGCAAAAACAAACCATGCTACAATTACGCGACGTAAACTTTTAACAGTCTGCTAGCAAAATCCCCAATATATAAAAACATTTTAACGTCCAAAGACAGGTTGAGGTTTAGAGAGATTCATAAAATCTGGGTTGAAGAAAAAATTAAATATATTAAAAGCCCGTATGAGCTCTGGGATGAAGTAAAATGTTGGTCTGATTCACCGGAGAATGTTTTCACACATATTATGGGGAGACATTTATTCCTATTAAACAGAAAGCGCTGGAGCCATGACTCATTAAAATGAAAGTCTTTCAAACATCTGCAGGCCTACGATTATTTTGTTTAACGGAAAGTTGAGCCGATCTCCTCTGAAAAAAGAAAGTCATTGTGCTAATAGCAACAGTTAGCTCCCACGAGCAGAGTCACAGCTTATTTACATCACCGGTGGATGATGGGCAAACAAAACGGATAAATCCTCACGGAGGAACTTCCAATCAGACTTTTTATCGAGCCTCCCGTGGGTCAACATTTCAACCACACAGCAAAAAAATAAATAAATCACAGACTATACATGAACACGATGGTAAATGGGGATTATCCTTTTAACATGGCTAATTAATAAGTTAGGCCTCCATTATTATATTAACTTGGTCATCCACGTTTTGGTGTACTTTCTTAATAAACCATTATTTATTTTATTGAATATATGACTGTCTTACCTGTTCAACAGAAACGTACCCAGAGCTGCGTCGGATTTGAAGCCTTTTGAAATCCGAAGGGATCTCCATTGTTGAAACGCATCTCCAATGTAAATCCTACTCTGGTCTCAAAGGCGTTTTTCTGAAAGTTTAGTCCCAGGACTTATCTTTGGTTTTCTTTCAGATGTAGATTTTCTCCCTGGTAGCCGGGGAATGGCTACCTTTTCAGCAAAAGTGCGGTCTGACTCCTTCATGACTGGTGAATGCGCTTGTCCAACATGGCGGCTGCTATGCGCAGAACCCTGGTTTGTGTGGAGCGCATGCACGTTGACTGACAGAGTGACTGGATCTACACCTGAGTAACTGGAGTAGATTACACACCTGAGTGAGTAGAGTAAATTACACACCTAAGAAAACCCATCTCCACGTCCATCTGCTGCACCTAAAGGATCTTCTGACATCCTTTAACTCTGCAGTCAGAGACGCTAGGGTTTCCTATTTCTCCAACCTGGTGTCCCAGAGCAAAGGGAACCCCAAGGTGCTGTTTAACACCATCAGCAGCATCGTCTCTCCTGCCTCTCCTACAGCCTCCATCCACTCTGTTGCAGACTGTGAGAACTTTCTGTCTTTCTTTGTGGACAAAGTCAATAAGGTTAGATCTAGCATCTCTCCTTCAGCCTTATCGCCGCCTCTCCCGACTCCAACCAGGCCCATCATCCTAGATAGCTTTGCTCCTGTTTCTTTGCCTGAGTTAACCAAACTAGTTAACTCTATGAAGACCTCTGCATGCCCCCTCCACATCTTACCCTCATCTTTGTTTAAAAGTGCTTTTCAGTCCATCGGTCCCAGCGTGCTCTCTATAATTAATGCTTCTCTGGTCTCTGGTCAGGTCCCTGCTTACTTTAAGAACGCTGTAATCCACCCGCTTCTTAAAAAACCGAGTCTCGACCCCTCTCTCCAGAGCAGCTTCAGACCCATCTCTAAACTTCCGTTCATCTCCAAGATCTTGGAAAAGGTTGTGGCTAAACAACTCACAGCTGCTCTTGATGAACATAACATCTATGATAGCTTCCAGTCAGGTTTTCGTAGAGCTCATTCTACTGAAACAGCTCTTCTTAGGGTCTCTAATGACCTTCTGACCCACAGTGATGCAGGGGACTGTTCTGTTCTGGTCCTGCTGGACCTGACTGCAGCTTTTGACACTGTTGACCATCACCTGCTACTGGAGAGGCTGAGAGACTGGGTAGGCCTATCAGGATCTGCTCTGGAGTGGTTCTCCTCTTATTTCTCTGAGCGCTCCTTTTCTGTGGCCGTCTCCAAGTTTAGGTCCTCCACCACCTCCCTTACCCATGGTGTCCCACAAGGTTCTGTGCTGGGGCCTCTGCTCTTCCTCCTCTATCTGCTTCCTCTTCAGCACATCCTGAGCTCCTTCAAAGGAATCTCCTACCATCTTTATGCAGATGACATCCAGCTGTACATCTCCTTTAAGCCCCATGAGAGGTCCAAGCTGCAGCTGTTACACACCTGCTTAGACTCTATCAAAACCTGGATGGTGGGAGCTTTCTTCAGCTGAATGAAGATAAGACTGAGGTTCTCATCTATGCCCCAGACAAGCTGGTTCCCAAAGTCAGAGACTCTCTTGGTCAGCTTGCTTCCCACACCAAACCTTCTGTCAGGAATCTTGGCGTGACCTTTGACCCAGCTCTCACCCTGGATTCTCATGTCAGTTCTCTTGTTGGCTCTTCCTTCTTCCATCTCAGGAACGTTGCTAAGCTGAGTCCCATTCTGTCCCGCTCTGAACTTGAGACAGTTCTCCACACCTTCATCTCCTCACGCTTAGACTACTGTAACTCTCTTTTCACGTGTCTGAGCAGAACCTCCCTGAACCGTCTACAGGTGGTTCAGAACGCCTGTGCTCGGCTTCTGACCAAGTCCTCCAAACACACCCACATCACCCCGCTTCTCCTCCAGCTTCACTGGCTGCCAGTCAACTTCAGGGTTCATTTCAAGATCCTGGTTCTGGTCTATAGGGCCTTACATGGACAAGCACCATCTTACATTGGTGATCTTCTTAGTCCCTACACCCCCAGCAGGTCCCTGAGGTCCAGTGATCAAAGCCTACTGGTTGTGCAGCACCAGGCTAAAGGTCAAAGGTGACAGATCATCTGCTGCTGTGGCCCCCAGACTCTGGACCTCTCTCCCCCTGAGCCTGAGATCAGTGGACTCAGTGGTCTCCTTTAAAAAGCAGCTGAAGACTCACTTGTTCAAGCTGGCTTTTGTATGACCTTCTTCACCTCTCTCTCTTTATTCTGCTCTCCCCACCTATTCCACCTTCCTCAGGATCCACTGGTTTCCCTCTTTCCTGTTCACTCTCTCTCTTTCTTAACATTTTTTCTTTTAAATCCCAATTGCCTATTTTTGCTCATTTTAAATATATTTTAAACATTTTCGAAATGCTTTTTTATATTTTTACAATTTTTTTATTTTTTGTTTTTGTGAAGCGCCTCGTGATTTTTATCTTGAGAGGCGCTATAGAAATGATATTTTCTTTTTCTTCTTCTTCTTCTTCTTCTTCTAAGTAACTGGAGTAGATTGCACACCTGAGCAACTGGAGTAGATTACACACCTGAGTAACTGGGGTAGATTACACACTTGAGTAACTGGAGTAGAAGACACACCTTAGTAACTGGAGTAGATAACACACCTGAGAAACTGGAGTAGATTGCACCCTGAGTAACTGGAGTAGATTACATCCTGAGTAACTGGAGTAGATTACACACCTGAGTAGCTGGAGTAGATTACACATCTAAATAAGTGGAGTAGATTACATAACTGAGTGACTGGAGTAGACTACACACCTAAGTAACTGTAGTAGAGTACACGATTGAGTAAGTGGAGTAGATTACACAACTGAGTGAGTGGAGTAGATTACACCCCTGAGTAACTGGAGTAGATTACTCATCTGAGTATTTGGTGTAGAATACACATCTGAGTAAGTGGAGTAGATTACATGCCTGAGTAAGTGGAGTGAATTACACACCTGAGTAACTGGAATAGATTACACACCTGAGTAAGTGGAGTAGATTACACACCTGAGTAACTTGAGTATATTACACTCCTTAGTATCTAGAGTAGATTACACAACTGAGTAACTGGAGAAGATTAGACACCTTACTAAGTGGAGTAGATTACACAACTGAGTGGAGCAGATTATACACCCGAGTAACTGGAGAAGAATACACACCATAGTAACTGGGGTAGATTACACACCTGAGTAACTGGAGTAGATTACACACGTGAGTAACTGTAGTAGGATACACACCTGAATAAGTGGAGTAGATTACACACCTGAGTGGAGTAGATTATACATGTCAGTAACTGGAGTACATTACTCACCTGAGTAACTGGAGTAGATTACATACCTGAGTGACTGGAGTAGATTACATACCTGAGTGACTGGAGTAGATTACATACCTGAGTGAGTGGAGTAGATTTAACACCTGAGTAACTGCAGTAGATTACTCACCTAAGTATTTAGTGTAGAATACACAACTGAGTAACTGGAGATGATTAGACAGCTTACTAAGTGGAGTAGATTACACAACTGAGTGGAGTAGATTACACACCTGAGTAACTGGAGTAGATTACACACCTGAGTAACTGGAGTAGATTGCACACCTGAATAAGTGGAATAGATTACACAACTGAGTGAGTGGAGTAGATAACACACCTGAGTACCTGGAGTAGATTATACACCTGAGTTACTAGAGTAGGACACACACCTGAGTAACTGGAGTAGATTTCTCACCTGAGTAACTGAAGTTGATTATACACCTGTGTAACTTGAGTCGATTACTCAAGTGAAATTTTTTTTGGCTACGCACCCTAGTGGGCGAACTTGGTCTGTGAGCGACGTAGGGTGGTGCAACCAACAAATTATGATTCGGCACATCTGTCTTTACAAAACGAAGCCTGAGCTAGATTTGAGATCCTTTTTGGCTGCTGTTCGGCTCGCGTTTGTCTGAGGCGCATGAAACTTGTTTTGGTGCATCCCGGTGCGGGCCCGAAACGCATACGTCGAATTTGTGCCAGTCGGAACATTTTAAGGGTCCTTTTGGGCCCAGAGGGCACTTTTCCCGCCATTTTTGCCTTGTGGCCTCCAACGTAGCATTTTTCAACCAATTTTCACCAAACAAACACCGATTCCGCATGCCGCCGTCTCCCCGAGCTAGCCCAAGCGGTTTGGTAGCCGTAGCTTGTCGTTCTGGTGCAGTTTTGAACCCTAGGGTGCCAGAGGGCATTCTCTTTTTGGCCATAACTCCTCAACAGAACTTCTGATCGGTCCCGCCTTTACAGGGTGTTGTCCCCGTGGGGCCAAGCAATCCGAATCCGTTGTCAAAATCAAAAAAGAAAGATAAAGTGTCGTGTCTGATTTGGCCAAAAAATAGGGTCTGGGAAGCGATGCACCAAAGAGGACTTGTATCCAGCTGATACTAAGTGGAAAAAAAAAGTTCTGCTGGTGCCAGCGGCGTCATCTTTGAGTGTTACGTCCCCGACATGAGATGGTAAAATGTGAAGGATGGGGATAACATAAAAACTGGCGGAGGAGTTTAAAATGGGTTTATTTGTACAAAAAGTATTAAAACCACAAGCAAACAGATGGCGAGCATTATTAAGATAATGCTAAACAAAAAGACTCTCAAAAAGGTTAACATTAAAAGAGCAGTTACCAACATTAAAAACACCTGGTTAAAACCTATTAAAAGTTTCACCAAAACAGAAGGTGTTTCTAAATCCACAAAGTTGATAAAAGTTCTAAAACAATTCATTGATATAAAGCACCTGGTTAAAACTTATGTTAAAAGTTTTACTGGAACAGAAGGTGTTTTAAAACCAAAGTCAATAAAATTGCAACAAACGAAGTTAACCTTAAAAACCAACGAACACAACTAGGTGACATGCACAAAAGATCCATGTGGATCACTCAGAGTTAAAACTACCAAAGTTAAAACTCTTCAACTCAAAGGGGTTGAAAACAAAATGAGGCCTGGAGAACAGCAGAACCCCTGCACTGCTGCCCCCCAGACTGCTGAAGGCACAGCCTTTTTATCCAGGTGTGGGTCATCAGAAGGATTCAGATCAGCTGTGCTCCTCAGCAGCCTGGAAGAGAGGAGGAGGAGGGGCGGTGTCCAGTCAATCACCAGAGCTGGGTGATCCTGGCTGCTTTTTCCCTCTTCAGGCTGGCAGCCGTGACACCCCCACACATAAACGAAAGAAAAAGGATAAAAGTTAGTACAGGACACAATAGTAACTTTTAAAACTTTTTCTTTAAAAGCGAGGATCACATCAAAACAAGAGAGACCCCAGATAAAACAACAGGCTATCTACTCCCTACTCTTCATGCACTTCGCAGGCGGGCAGATTAAGCACATGTGCTGTTGCACATTCTGACCAGCAAAGGGAGGGGGTTTAGCCACTGCCCTTCCTGGGGTGCTCCCAAGATGGTGGAGTAAACTACCAACGCAAACCCGCAAGGTGCAACACCTGAGCCTGCCTGTGGGGGTCATCTCTGGATCCACTTCTTTTATCCACGAGGTCCCGTGTTCAATTCCAGGACGAGCCCCCATTTATGTTACGTCCCTGACATGAGATGGTAAAATGTGAAGGATGGGGATAACATAAAAACTGGCGGAGGAGTTTAAAATGGGTTTATTATCTATGAGGTTTGGGGGCCAAGCACGAGTCCACCCAATGTGGTTTGGTGGAAAAATCTTTTGTGGTTCAGGAGATATAGCCCTCAAAAGCACGCGATTTTCGCAGTTTGGCAATGGAGTAACTCTGGCGCCGTGCGTGCTATCGAAGAGGCAAGTTGATTTTTGTGCTCCTACCAACATCCCGAACCATAGATTGAACTTTTTTGGGGCTACGCACCCTAGTGGGCGAACTTGGTCTGTGAGCGACGTAGGGTGGTGCAACCAACAAATTATGATTCGGCACGTCTGTCTTTCCAAAATTTGTGAATTTTGTGTCCCTACATAAAAATGAACTATTTTTAATAATTTAAAAGCAATGACGAAAACCCTAGGCCCAAAACAAAGCCTGAGCTAGATTTGAGCTCCTTTTTGGCTGCTGTTCGGCTCGCGTTGGTCCAACTTGTTTTGGTGCATCCCGGTGCGGGCCCGAAACACATATGTCGAATTTGTGCCAGTTGGAACATTTTAAGGGTCCTTTTGGGCCCAGAGGGCACTTTTCCCGCCATTTTTGCCTTGTGGCCTCCAACGTGGCATTTTTCAACCGATTTTCACCAAACAAACACCGATTCCGCTTGCCGCCATCACCCCGAGCTAGCCCAGGCGTTTTGGTAGCCGTAGCTTGTCGTTCTGGTGCAGTTTTGGCCTCTAGGGGGCCAAGCTCCCATTTAAAAACCATAGATTATTTTGACTCCTTTCCTTTTGTAGAAATGGCATTATTATTATTATTATTATTATTATAGAATATGCTAGAAGTGACTAGACCTCTCTATCATGTTCACAGCCTGAGATATAGGCCCCGAAAGGTGTCTTTATTTTGGGCTACACAATCGCTCATGTCTGTTCATATTCTCTCTAGTAATTTCTGTCTTTTATTTGAGCCTGATGTGTAGACGCGCTCGCTCTGCCACTGCAGCCCTCATCACCCGTGGTCCGGTGAATTCACGTCACTGGCGCGGCTGGGCAGTGCATTGCACACTCCGCTATTTTTGTGGTCAATAGATCAATTTGATCTGCTAGTTAAAAAGTTACTGGTGAGGTGAAAAAGAAGGAAGCAGGCAGCAGTTTTTCTGGAGGACTGGGAGATGCAGGAAGATCAGAGACAGACAAGACAGGAAAATAAAAACCAAGAAAACAAAACAAAGTTCTTGAAAAATAAATTGTAGGTAGATTAATCTCACTACACGTTTTTACCTGTATGAAGTAATAATTTATCAGCATGTAGTATTTATTTATTTGACGCAATTCAGATCACCTTCTATATTCATTTTGGGGCCAAGGCAAAATAGACTCCTGCCAGGTATTTTTATTTGTTTTTATATTTGACATTTTACATTATTATATGTCTATATTTAAATATTAGACATTTTTATATTATTTTATATTATATGTAGGCAGTTTCAGAGATGGAATGCTACTTAAGATGCTCCATATTTTCTGGACTCCTGGACAACAGAGTCAGACCCAGGTCCCATTGACCAACGCCCCCCAGAATTATCCCCAGAAGAACTCTGCCTCTCATCACAAGCTCCACAAACAAATCAGCAATAAGCAGCAGAAAAAAAACCATGACTTTCAGGAGCAGCAGTGTGCACAGCTGCTTGGTTTGGATGAAACCTCTCCAGTGACCTCTGCTCAAGGTCACATCCCTGTCTCCTGGACCAGTGGAGAAGGAATGGACAAAGCGCAGAGTCAGGGAAGACAAAGGTGCACTCGGTGCAAAAAAAAAAAGAAAGAAAAGAAAAATCTGTACCTGGATGTGCAGAGTGCAAGAAAGGGTTTTGTCTGCAACAGGAGAGGAACTGTTTGCAGAATACACCAGCAACTAAAAACGCCTGAACAAACAAACAATATCATCTGAAACTGAGACACTGAAAGCTGTTCAAATAAATCATGTCAGGTTGTAATGCATGTTAAGTTTGATTTCTGCATTTTCAGAATTTTTGTTCATGTACATTTACATTTTGGATTCATAAATTTCTAAAGAAAAATCAAATGTTTTTTTCTGTTATTACATACTGTTTTGAGTAATTTGAACATAACTGCAAAATATTTACAGATACTGAAAGCTAAGCTAAGCTTGTCCTGAAAAAAATGTAAAGGTAAAGAAAAAGGGAAAAGGTTTTGTGCACATAGGACCTTTTTTAACTGATTTATTGAAAGAAAAAGACAAAAAAATGACCAGGCGGACTTTAACAATGGCAGCAGTAAGAGAGTTAAGATGGGCATCATAGGGAGCCCTAAAGCTACGTTCACACTCAGTAGCGGTTTTAGGCACGGGCAGACAGGGCAGTTGCCCGGGGCGGCATTTTTTCATGACACAAAAGGGGCGCACAAGCGCTGAGTAAAAAAAAAAAAAAAAAGGAAATCTGCGCCGCACCGAAGTTTTCTATTATCTGTCATATGACAGTGTCTGGATTGGAAACAGCAAGTTGGCGCCCTCTGCAGCTGCAGGCGCTCCTGCTGACTGAGAACGTTCACGTGCACCGTGTGTATGAAGAACAGGAAGGGGAGGGGTGCGGCGGGGGAATTCACCTCTGCGTCTTTCCCAAATGAAATGAGCGCAAAATGAGCGTGCAGGGGCTGAATCAACTGTATTAACGTGGCTAAAGTCAATCACATCTTAACGTTCTTCCATATTTCATTCATAATATCATAAACACAGGCCTATCATTCTTTCAGGTTTCTCTGAATTGTGTGAAATGACCAAATAAAAAAAGGAAAAACAAAACGATTTTGTGGTCACCCCCCCATCAAGGTCACATTGTTTAGTCCTGACTAAAGGAAACTTACTGAGTCAAGAGCCAAACAGAAGAGATGAACATAAGAAGGCTAAAACCACCAGGTGCCCCATTCAGGAATAAAAAGAAAAAAAGAGGAGAAAGATAAAGGTATGTAGCTCTCATGATGCATGTTTTCAATTTTTTGAACCAGTTAACTGGGATTTTAACGGTTAAATGCGGTCAACTAATTGCTAACAGAGCTAATGGGGCTGAAATATTGAAACGAATATTCAAATGGTTCGAAAAAAGTCCTTGAATCGTTTTTTACTGATTCAAACTAGGATTTGTTAAATGCTCGCTGCAGCCTGTGGCCTGCCTGAACAACAACAAACACATGTTGATCATGTTCTCATAATAATAAATAAAACAACTGTACAAGCAGAAGAAAACTCCCCAGTCACCACTAACTATCCTGTTTATTTATTGCAGATGGCTGCACTGATTATTTTTTACATGATTTGTTCTGTAAAAGTTGGCATTTTTGGTAGTCTACAGTTTTTTATGTCAGTTTAAATTACAATTTCAGAGGCAATTCTAAAATATCATGGATCATGAGATCTATTGGAGATCTACCCCAACTTTTGGACTGCTCTGCCAGTCACTGTGGCTCAAGCTGAGAGGAGCTTTTCAAAACTTGATCAAGTCATACCTGAGGTCACCTATGTTTCAGGGGCGGCTCACTCACCTGGCTCTGATTAGTATCAATCACTCTGTAGGGGAGCAGATTTCATGTGATGACATTATTGATGACGTTGCATCAAGGTTAGGTTTTAATTTTAGTTTGTGTTTTCTGTTCTAAGTGCAGTGCTGTAGTGATTATCTTTAGTTTGTTATATGTGAAATATTTTTGCTATTTAGAATATTTATTATCTATTATGTTCATATATTCTTAATATTTAGTTATTGTTTGTTTTTGTATATTTGATTCTATATATTTTGATACAGTATATAATGTATAGTGCTTTACATTCTGACAACTTCATAGTAATTAATGTAAATATGTGCAACTTAGAAAAATGAATGTTCAATAGTCATTCTAATAAACATGCCTATTTGTAGAAAACATGCGTGTGTTCGTGCAGGTGGGGTGGTGTGGTGGTGGTGGTGGGGCGGTTGGGGTGGGGGGGGGGGCGCTCAAAGGGGGCCTTGCCCGGGGAGTAATTCGATGTAGAACCGCCACTGTTCACACTTAAGGCCTTGATGCTCAGTTCTGATTTTTTGAGCATATTATCCAATTTTTTTGTGTGGCTGTTCACACTATGAATGAAATGCGACATCACACTTCCTACAGTGTGAACGCTTCACGGCGCCAAAGTGACACGCATGCGCAGAAGACAAGAAATCAGAACCAGGAGCAGCGAGTTGTATGTGAACAACACGTTCTCACTCCCAGCGTGTCAAAAACAAACGCTTGGTCAGCCACCCTCCCCGTCAGACCCCTGACGCCAAATGTGCCCGTTTCCATCACTTATGTATGAAAAGGTTTTCCCCTTTTCTGACGGCAGATCCTACTGCAGCGTAAAACCGCTGATGCGTCACCGAACCAGCTCATTTAACTGCACCTAAACCTTAATGTTTTGCTATTTATGTATAACCTTCCCCTCACCCTCATCCTAACCTTAACCCTCTTGCTACCTAAAACGTTACTCTTACAGTGATCAAGCGTTTGTTTCCCATGCATTCTGACGGTGAATCTTCCTATTAGCCGCCCAAGGGGAGCGTTAGAACATACCATCTGGCGAGGGGGAGGTTACACATACCCTCTACTTCTAACCTCCACCTTGGTAGTTGAAACCTCCCCCTCGCGTTGCCTCGGTCCAAACCCAAACAATCACGAGGCGGCTCCCGTCATTCACTTCATAGAGCCGGCTTTTAGAGCGACCGACACATCACTAACGTGTTTGCTAGCAAGATGGTTAAGGTTAGGATGGGGGGAGGGGAAGGTTAAATAAGAGGATAAGGTTAGGGTGAGGTACAATGAGCTTGTTTGGTGCCCTGGCTGCGGACATCCCATCGCGTCAGTTTTACCCTGCATTGGGATCTGCAGTCAGAAAAGGGAAAAAACCCTTTTCGTACATAAGTGACGAAAAGGGCACTTTTGGCGTCAGGAGTCTGACGCGGCGGGTGGCTGACCAAGCGTTTGTTTTTGACGCGCTGGGAGTGAGAATGCAAAAGCTTCACTGAGAGTTTATCCACAGGATCAGGATCACACTGTCAAGTCTTCCGTTTTGGGCTGGAAATTCAATTCAATTCAGTTCAAGTTTATTTATAGAGCGCCAAATCACGACAAGAGTCGTCTCAAGGCACTTCACATAATTAACATTCCAATTCAGGTCAGTTCATTAAGCCAATCAGAAATAAGGTTTCCTACATAAGGAACCCAGCAGGTTGCATCGAGTCACTGACTAGTGTCAGTGACTATACAGCAATCCTCATACTAAGCAAGCATGCAGCGACAGTGGAGAGGAAAACTCCCTTTTAACAGGAAGAAACCTCTAGAGAATCCTGGCTCAGTATAAGCAGCCATCCTCCACGACTCACCGGGGATGGAGAAGACAGAGCACGCACACGCACACACACACACACACACACACACACACACACACACACACACACACACACACACACACACACACACACACACACACACACACAAGACAAAGTATTGTGTCTATAGTTATATTCCATCATGTGAGCTGACCAAAGTGCTGTACAGGGGTAAAAACATATAGGGTTAAAAGAATAATATAAAAGAATAAAACAACTAGAGCAAAACACAAAGAACCATGATAAGTCAATAAAATCAGTAAAAGAACAGTGTAAATAAACCATCGATAAAATAGCTAGGTAGTAAAAGCAAGAGAATAAAAGTAAGTCTTTAAGTGGGACTTAAAAACCCCAGTGGAGGAGGAGATTCTGATATGCAGCGGGAGATCATTCCAGAGTTTTGGAGCGCAGACAGAAAAAGCTCGTTCACCACGGGTTTTGCAGCGTTGACGGGGAATCTGTAGTAGGTGTAGGTCACCTGAACGGAGAGTCCTGCCTGGCACATAAGGTGTGAGTAACTCGGATATGTAGGGTGGTGCTAAGCCATTCAGCACCTTAAAAACAAACAATAACATTTTAAAACGTATACGGTAGTGCACAGGAAGCCAGTGAAGTCTTGTTAAAATTGGAGTGATGTGCTGACGACGGCCAGTATTGGTCAGAAATCTTGCCGTCGTATTTTGTATCAGCTGAAGGCGAGATAATGCGGCTTTTGAAATGCCAAACAGAATTGCGTTGGAGTAGTCCAACCTTGAGGTGATGAAAGCGTGAATGGTTGTCTCGAGGTGGCGCCGATTCAGAATGGGTTTTAGTTTGGAAAGACGTCTCAGCTGATAAAAACATGATTTAACCATGTGATTAACGTGAGAGTCCATTTTTAGAGCCACATCCATTTTAATTCCAAGATTAACAATTGTTTGACTAATTTTAAAAGGAAGAGCAGAAAAATCAGGAGCGGAGGAAGACGAGCCATTAGGAGCAAAAACAATAAACTCGGTCTTAAAATCATTCAGCAGCAAAAGATTTGCTGACAGCCAGTCTTTAACCTCACTCAGGCAATCAAGGAGCGGCTGGATGGAGGTAAAAGCCTTCAATGGAACATAAATCTGGCAGTCGTCCACATAAAGATGAAAGTTAATGTTAAACTTCCTGAAGATTAGTCCCAGTGGAATAATATAAATGCTAAATAAAAGGGGCCGAGTATAGACCCCTGTGGAACGTGCCAAGGAAGAGCAGCAGAGGGAGATGAACAGTCGTCCATCCTAACTCTAATAGACCTGTTGTCAAAGTAGGAGCAGAACCAGTCAAGCGCAGATCCCTTAATGCCGACCAAATTCTCAAGGCGGGACAATAAAATGTCATGGTCAACCGTGTCAAATGCAGCTGAGAGGTCCAACATCACCAGGGCAACATGGGAACCGGAATCAGTGGCTAAAATAATATCATTAAAAACCCTGATGTGAGCAGATTCTGTGCTGTGATATCGTCTAAAACCAGACTGAAATTTATCCAAGACCCCAAAATTGTTCAGATGGGGAATAATTTGATTATAAACAGCCTTTTCCATCACTTTTGACAAGAAGGGGAGCTCTGAAATGGGGCGAAAGTTCCCGAGGTCAGTTGGGTCTAGGCCAGATTTTTTCAGTAGTGGTTGAAGCACGGCATGCTTAAAAACAGAGGGTATAATTCCCGAAATAAGGCTGGAGTTAATAATGTTGAGCACATGAGGGGCTACCACTGGAAGAACCTTCCGGAAGAGTCTGGCTGGTGCAATGTCATCAGGACATCCTGATGGCTTCATGGAAGATATTAATCTCTCCAGGGCAGGCAATGTGATCAGCTCAAAATGGTCAAAGCATCTGGTACAAACAGGTACGGGTAGCAGAACCTCTCCAGGGGAAATGATTAGACTCCTAATATCGGAGACTTTGTCTAGGAAAAAACTTAAAAATTGGGAGCAGAGATCATCTGTGATTGCAACTGTAGGAGAGTAATCATTCGACAAAACTGCATTTAGCGTTTTATATAAAACCCTCTGGTTCCCAGAATGGGTAGTAATAATGCTGGCAAAGTATTTATTTCTAGAATTCCTGACTGCTTTCTGATATTCATCCAGTGCATTTCTAAAAAGTTCATGGGAAATGGATAGTTTATCCTTCTTCCATCTGTGTTCACACCTTCTGCATAATCTTCTGAGTTCATGTGTGTGAGAGTTTAACCAAGGGTCAGATTTTGGCTTAGGGCGTCTAACCTTTAAAGGAGCAACGGTATCCATCACCATGAGACAGGCTGAGTGAAAAACACGCAAAGCATCATCTGGATTGATGTAAAATAGGGGGGAGGCCGGCAGTTCAGTGAAAAAAGCACAAAATCTATCTGCTGTAGCCGGGGTAATAACCCGTGTCTGGCGCAGCACCACAGGCCTTCTACCTACGCTCACCGGACAATCCAAATCAAACCAAACTGGAAAATGATCAGAAATGACACTTTTGTCAACAGACAAATTATTAATATTTATCCCATAAAACATCACTAAATCTAAAATATGAGACTGGTTATGGGTAGGAACCGACACAACCTGCTTAAGACCGAAAGAATCAAGTGTATCAGTAAAATCTTTCACAAGGGGCTTGGCAGGACAGCAAACATGAACATTAAAATCACCCATAATCAGGACTCGTTCGTATTTTGTTGTTATTTCTGCCAAAAGTTCTGACCATTCTTCAATGAAGTCCTTATTGAATTTAGGGGGGCGGTAAACAAGCACACAAAGGACTGGATGGGTATTACCCAGTTCGAAAGTAATCAGTTCAAAACTATTGATGATGGTGGTGAAGGGTACCATCTTGCAGGGGATATTCACTTTAAAAATAGTCAGCAATCCTCCCCGCGGCCCGAAAGCCTGGGAGAGTTCAGCACCAAGCACCCAGGAGGAAGAAGTTCAGTCAGTAGAGCGGACTCACCGGGGGGATCCAGGACTCCGTAATACAAAAATTGTCCAGGCCTTTATCAGAGAAATAATCCTTCAGGATAGCGGTTTTATTTCCAACGGAGCGGGCGTTAAGCAGAGCAAGCTTAACGCAAGCCGGAGCAGGAGAGAGCTGCAGATCCAAAGTGGAGGCGGAAAGGTGTCCAGCGAAAGCGCGCAGGTTTGCGTGGTTGACTCCGCGTCTCCATAGACGCGGGTAAAAGGGGCGACGCGCTGGAGCTGCATCCTCTGTACAAATGAACCAAGGCACAGATGGAGAATCAGCGAGGGGAGAATGGAGCAGGGCAGCCGGCAAGGTCTGGATAGACCCCCGGGAAATCGCCATGGCAGCTCGCGCCCGGACACAGCGGCCCCCGCGCCTACCACGGCGTCTTTTCCGAAGCCAGGATGGGTGTGGCAGCCTCCACAGGTAAGCAGGAATACCTGATAGCAGTGGATGAAACAGTTTCTGATGTGCAGTGGCTTTGGTTACTGCATGATCCACCGGTAAACGAAGCTTTAAAAGGGTGAGTCTGTCATACACCAGGATGGAGTTGACACCATTCACTAGAATGCTAAAAAACAGGAAAAACAGGAGAAGTAGAGAGAGCAGACGGCAAGCCGAGCACCTTGGCGCCATCTTGAGAACTCCCTCTCAGCTATGCTTTAGGGTGGCTATTGTGATGTCTCAGTAAATATTCTATTTGGTGAAAGATAAACTTTATTGTATTTATCCTAGTGGATCTATAATTAAACGGGTAAACTAGTAGTAGCACATCCAACGTCAAGGAAAGCAAAAAGTTATTATCAGGAGAGGGAGAATGTTTTAGTGGTTAGCAGCAGTGTGCTAGTCGATGGCCCCCTCCATGAGGCCACCACAGCTCAGCAGAACATCGTTGTAGCTTCTTCTGGGGAGAAAAACACTTAGAGAGAAAATAAAGTTAACAGCTGAAATAGCAGGAAATAATACAGTTAAAGAGCAGACTGTAAACTGTAAATTATCCCTTATTCCGCCGTCTTTCTAAATTATTATTCACCGAAAATGTTACAGTATTAATAAATTTACGGAGAACCCCTCCACTCTCAGACCCCCCCCCCCCCCCCCCACCCGCTCCAGCAGCACCTCCTGCTCCCATTCTCGTGCCTCCTGTATTTTTAATTCCTAAACTTAAACAGGATGCCCATACAGACCCCTGAACCCTTCTGTCAGCGCTTCTCCTCAGGAACGTCGGCACAAAACGCTCACCTCCATTGACTCAGTGACGTAGGAGACAAATTTAATGCAACATGGCCGTTCAGACTGCAGTTGCTTTCAAAAAATCTAAATTAGTACCACATATTCAAGTGACACATATCACATTTAAAAAAATCAGATCTGTGCCATTCAGACTGCCATAAAAAATCAGATGTGTGGGGAAAAAAGCGGATTTAATGCGCTTTTGCCTGCAGTGTGAACGTAGCCTTAGTCATGCTAATATGCAGTGTTGGGAAAGTTAGATTTAAAAAGTAATTATAGTTACTAATTACTTTGTCAAAAAAGTAACTCAGTTACTAACTGAGTTACGAGATTATAAAAGTAACTAATTACCAAGAAAAATAACTACTTAGTTACTTTTTCATTCAAGAATGCAAGAAAAATGGGTTAATTGAACTTACATAATTTAATAGAAATGGCTACAATAGTGAAATATAAATGAGTAATGACTGGAACATAATAAAATGTTTTTTATAAACCTGAATAATTTAAATAAATAAGCACTTAACAGGAGGAACTACTAACAGGAGCATTACACTTATACCATTAAAAGGTCACTGTGATATTTAACAAGACCCCAATCAGCTAAAATTTTAAATCGCAAATAGAAACACCTGTAAAGGTTTCCGAGCCTTTAAATGGTCTCTCAGTCTAGTTAAATTACAGAGATAAATGTAATTTTGTACAGTATTTTAATGTTTCCAGCTTCACATAATTGTGTGTTTTTAGCAGCATTTCTGTTGCTGGTAATCTAGTAACGGTTAAATAAATAAATAAAATCCTTTAAAATGACACTAGAAGAGGCACAAGCCTGATGGAGGACTTACATTTACTAACTTGGGTCAGACCCAACCACAGAAGAGCTGGAGCTGGGTGGTAAACACACACAGGTAGTTCTGATAACACCTGAGCTCCATGACGTCTGAGACTGATGCATCAGTGTTACAGCGGGACTAAAGACATGATCAGAAACAGGTTACAGCTGGATGATCTAGGAAGGTAGAAGATCAGGACGTCTGAGCGGTGAACAGGTGAGCGGACCTTCAGGACGTCCTGCTGTCACGCTAAGAAGGGCACGGCTGCAGACCCATTGCAACTGTAACTATTCATCACATCTTCCTCGTTCTTCACGGCGGTGATGCACTTGGATGAAAACATCTGCCTGTTTAGCTCCTGATCAGCTGATGACAGCTTCAACACACCGCGCTGCTTAACGCACGCATTTTCTTATCAGTAACAGAACTTTTACAAGCTGATAAATCTCAAAATACGTGACAGGCATGGTCGAAACACCCATCCTTAGTTTTCTTTTAAATTCCAGTGCAACATATGTGTGATGCAGGGCGTAAGGCAAAGCGGATTAGAAAATAGCTCTTTTAGCTCCATTGACTTGCATTCATTTTTTTCGTTCTTGCTGAGACCCGTGAGCCGACCGGAAAGGGAGGAGACTTGGGCTCCCTATAAATAGCCACACACAAATTTTCATTCAATTTCTGTCTTCAAAGTTAAACAAAAACGTTTTGCCTTCAACTACAAATCTTTTATTTATCAAAGCTGAAAAAAACAACAACCCATGCCTGCTTATAAATGTCTTTATAATTATATTTTCGACTTAAAATCCCAAAGACATTCTAGTTAATTTCAAAAGGCAAATTTTATTTCATTTCTAATCTATTTTACATTTTTGTAAAACTTGAGGAGTTCGCAGAACCCCTTTGTGCCACATGTGTAAATACAATGTACCGGAGGGGGCGAAAGAGAGCAGGGTTGTTTTTCTGGGCATACATGCAATGGCCACTAGAGAGCGAGTGTGAGCAAAGTGTGTTTATTGCTCATCACACACTTAAGGAAATACCATCGACATTAATATTATGGACATCTACTTTCCATAGGCTCCAATATCACTTTTTTTAGGCCAAATGGGAGGTGGCCACCACCGCCATTTTGACCTTGTCACAGGTTCCGTCAAGCCCAGACAATTCCAAAAAAGGGAAGAGAGGAGGAGCTGAGGGTGGTGCTGTAAGGCTGGGATCAACAGACGACACCCAGTCGAACTAGCTACAAGCTAACCTGAAGCTAACCCAAAGCTAACGCGGAGGTGGGAGCCGAGCTAACGGATGTAGCCACCTAGCTTCAACCGGAGCTAACTTTGTGGAACACCCATCAACCACATGGAGTTCAGGTGGAGGTTTGCGGCACTTTTTCATGAGAAGTACCTTTCTGTGAATAAAAAATATTAAATCGGTAAGTTTATAAGTTATTTCCGTAATGAAAATATATTTTGCTTTGAGCAAGTTTTCACTATTTATCACGTACCGTATTTTCAGGACTATTAAGTCGCTCCTGAGTCACACCAGCCATTAAATGTATAATGAAGAAGAAAAAAACATATATAAGTCGTATTTTGGGGGGAAATTTTATTGTTCTTACAAAATCTGAGACCAAGCGTTTCACATTGCAAGACAAGTACCGGTAACAATAACCGAATAATGCGCCGCAGCAGCGCGCCACGGTCTCCAGCAGAGGAAGGCGGTGTTTGAAACCCTCCCAGCGGGACAGAGGAACTCATTCTTGGGTCAGAGTCGGGCCGCAGCAGCGCGGTGTAGCCTACATATTTTGTTATATAAGTCATTCCGGAGTAGCAGGACCGGCCAGACTATGAAAAAAAGTGTGATTTATAGTCCGGAAAATACGGTAGTTATTAGTATTTGAGATAAATTAGCAGGCTAAATACATTTCATATATTTCTAAAACGTAATACTTGTTTGTATCTTGTACAGCCAACTAGCCTTTATTCTGGACTCAGTACAATTCACCAAAAGTAAAGAGACATTCTGCAGATGAAGTAAGCACAAGATAACTTACTGGAAGAAACAGAATTATTATCATGAGAACCAGAACAAGACAGCCTGATAACAGTCATGTTAAAATAACAGTTAAAAAGTATGTATGTATAATAGAAATAAAAATTTATTAGAATTAGTGTAACTCACTGTGCTCCAAACAATAAATCAGCCATAGCTGATTAGTAAATATGACATGAGGTCTGGGAGTTTTTAAGTTTCATTCTTTTATTACATTTTTTTCTTAGATCTGTTAAAAAGGTCACCATGGCAACCTGTGTGTCTCCAACATCAGCTACACAACGCAGCAGGTGTAAGTACCAAGTACCTGTCTTGACCACTTCATGTATGGTGTTGTACTTTAAACAGCTAGGCCAACCCTGTTATTTTTCCTCCATAGCCATTTGGATCATCGGTGACAGCTGAGTGAGGCGTGGTGCCCAGAGAGCTGCAGAGACCATCGGAGACAACCTTGGCCTCCCTGACATCCGTGTCTCCTGGTTCGGTTGGGGCGGACTGAGGTGGAAAGACCTTCTCCCCAGTGTTGCCAACTGTTTTTGACTGAAAGTAGCTGAAGTTCCCCCCAAAAGTCACTAGATGTCGCCAGATGATGTCACGTGCTAATTTACATATTTATGACGTCATCACGCCACATTAGCCTTCGTTTTCCCCATAGCATCTAATATATATATATATATATATATATATATATATATATATATATATATATATATATATATATAATAGGACTAAAAGGGAGGAAAATAAAAACTATGTTATATGTTAAAGTTATTAATTAGTATGATTAAAATGGCCCAAATTGCTTTGATATGTACAATAAATTCCAAAACTACCAATAAAGTGGCATTAAGACAGATATGGTGTGGTGATCCAAACAGTTCTGTTGTAGGATATAACTCAGACCTGCTGCTCTCCTTTTCACAGACATTTTCCTAAAAAGCTGTTTTTTTACACCTCATAGTTTCTCAACTTCTCTGTTGTGTATTCTCTCCATCATGATAATAACAGCGCACCGAGCAAAAGGGAGCGGGTGTCTCAAAGTATAACCATCCCTGTGTCACTGAAGGAAATTCAGATGAGCCACAGAGCTGCGTGTGTAAACGGGACGGTAGTTGAAACTCCCGATGACTTTATTTGCCAAATGCAGGAAAAACCAAAGTGTCTGACGGCTGCAGAACCAGAGATGGCAGGTTGACGCCCGCGCCGTCTCTAGTAGAAGCGTGAGCCTGCAGTAATATGAAAGCAGCAGACGTAAATCGGCGGTCTCCAGCTCTGCAGCTGTACCTTTGTCTTCAGCGAATCAGACTGCCCGAAAACGGTTTATGATTGGTCAGTCCTCGTGCACATGTGCAGATTATCGTTCTCTTTCCTTACTCCCGGAAGAACGGTTCAGAGTGTAAATGGTTTCTTTGTTGCTAATCTGTAGGGAACATCTACATGAACGTTCTACAGAAAGTAGCAATGGGTCTTGAGAAATGTCGCTAAGTTTGTCGCTAGGCGCTTTTTGGAAAAAAAGTCGTTGAGGGGGGTCAAAAATTCGTTAGGAACAGTGACAAAGTCGCTGAGTTGGCAACCCTGCTTCTCCCCTTCTTTTTCAACTCCATGCATGGAAGAGCAGCTCCTGATGTTCTTCTCATCCACTGTGGCGGTGTCGGTACAGTATCTGCTCGGGTGCAAGATCGGCTCGGGTCGGTCGACTGCCGATGACGTCTAAGTAGTTGATTGGCTAAACATGAACCTTACGGAATTACGTAATCACGTAACGTTGTTATCACGTGACGTTGGTCCAGGCAAATTTTTTCTACTGGAAAGATGGACAACTTTTACAAAGAAATCCATCATTACCTCTTTGAAAATACACTTTTAGCATAGAGCTGCAAGTATATTAGGGCTGAACGATTAATTGCGTGTGCAATTAAATTCCGATGTGACAAAAGGAGATTTTCTAATGGCAAAGGCTGCAATTTGGCAGCGAGTAGTTAGCGCAATGCTAATATACATGGAAAAACCCATAGGAACGCTAATGCTAATATCGCCGATTACATTATTGCAAATAATGAATTACAAACGTGCCAAATGATTACATTTGGAGTTTAATAGAAAGTTAAACTACCATCAATCAAATAAGTACAGACAGGTTTTTTAGTAAAGCCAGAAAACTTTTAACTCCAGAGCTTTGGCTAGCAGCTATGAGCGTACCTGAACTACGCATGGACAAGACGTCAAAAACACAAAATACTTAAATAAACGGGACACACTTCTTTCCTGCAAATACAATTTCACAGGTGTTGCTAATACCTATGATCCTTCAAGGGATGTGCTCAAAGAGGAGTTCAACATTATGAATAAGATATAATGTTTTATTTTACTAATACCATTATAAACACAAACTTACGTCTCAAAAAACATTATTTTAATAACGAAAGTGCTAAATTCTTTCCAACAGTATAGAGGTGTAGTGTATTTTGTCCGAGTCGGTTTGCCGTACTTTGACGTCATCGGCAGTCGAAGGACCCCGAGCCGATCTTGCACCCGAGCAGATCCTGTACCGACAGCGGCAATGACATGGGGGTGGTCAGCAGTGTGAAGCTGGTGAACATGAAGGAGGACCTGCACCGGCTTCACCTTCTCCACCCTCATATCACACTGTTGGGAACTGTTCTTCCTTCACAACCCAATGTTCCACTCACTCTGCAGCTCTCTGGGCCCCTTTTATTATTTTAAGTATTTTTGAAATGTCCCGACACTTTGTGTCCTGGTATTTTATAAAATGTGATGTAAAAAAATAAATGTTTTTGCTCAATTACTGGAATTTCTTTGGTTAAGACAAAAAGGAAGAATCATTTATGCCAAGTTGTTTGTACAACAGGCCTGTTTTAAGTCCAACAGTTTCTTAGCAGCCAATAGAAATGTGTTCTTTACTAACTTTACTTGGTTTAAAAATCTTACTAAAATAAACACAATGCCGTATTGCAAAACCCAATCATACTTGTTACGTAAATATTAGCTTTGTAGATATTTTTTACAGATAGATATTTGTGTGCTAAAAAAACCATAAACTTAAATAATTTGTCATTCTTTATTGAAAAACAACAAAATACAGGTATACAGGAAGTGTGGGAAGATGATAATGTGAAAGTATTGCTCTTTAAATGTAATACTATTCATCTTTAAAAAGAAAAACTCTAAAAATGTCCTGTACAGCATCATGACAGAAGAAAGGTGGTCTGTCTGTCAGAAGGTGCTGAACAGATTTGCTCCATCAAGAGGAGCGTTTTGTGTAAGAGTTTATGTTATTGTAATATTGGTTTGGGTTATGTACCTGTGACACGATCCAGGTGGAATGGAAGGTGCCACTAATATTAAAAGGATTAAAATAGGTTCTAAAAAACAAGGCAAGCAGTGCAACAGCCAAAGCAAATTAAAAAGGGACATTTATTACAAAACCCTGATGATGATGCCAAGGGGAAAAAAGCGTTCAATCGAGTGTGCGCAGGGCCCCAAGGGACAAGGCGGTCCAGTCCGGCCCTGCTGAGCTCTCGACCAAGGAACCTCCAAGGCCGTCGGCGTCGTCTGGGAACCACAGGTTCGCAGCACGGTGGATCCAATCCGCCCCCTCCTCGGCCCGGCCCCTGTGGCACACAACAACTCCGGCAGTAAATAGGTCCCCGGCACCAGACCACTCACAGAGAGAGCAACTCTAACACTGCCAGGCACTGATCAATTACTTACGCGCGGGGGAAGAGTAACCCCCAAATTCCACTACCTCCGCTCCGCTCCGCCCCCGCCTTCCGCAGCCGCTCGCTTCCGAACTCAATTTTTACTGCTACCCGCTCTACAACGGCTCCGCTCCGGTGCGGAGACCTGAGGGGGGCAAACAGGCATGCGCGGGACTTTCGAGATCTTGCGATACAGTCCGAGCAATAAACGCGGAAGTTAGATCCAAACACCCGTTGTGTGGGAGAAGCATCGACATGAACTGTTTAATCTGCCCATCATTTGTGTTGAGAGATCAGCAGTGTTTGGATCAACAAAGGGTGACTACTTTGATAGTGGAAACTGTATTTATGGCTTATTTTTGTGCATTTAAAGTTCAGCCGCCATTGATAGTTGTTAAAAGTTGTTAAACCTGTGCATATGAAACAAAAAACGCCTTTTGTTTATCGATTTATTATGAAATACGGAAGTTGTGCTTGCTCCTTTTCCTGTTGGGCCGTTGTGATTTCTGTCCATTTACTGCGGAGGTGCTCCGGCGTCCGGCAAAAATAGGATCGATTCTATTTTTGCCGGACGCCGGAACAGAGGGCGGCGCACGGCGCCACACTGCCGGAGCACGGCCGCAGTAGTGGAATAGCTCTGACTGACTAGAACCGGACCGATTTTGCTCCGGCGTTCATGTCGGAGCGGAGGTAGTGGAATTTGGGGGTAACTCTGCCCGCCTGCCGTGTTGCGCTCTGTGCCCTGGCGTCTCCGGCCGCGGATCTCTCTCTCCGCTGTTGCTGCTGCTTCTCCTGCCGCTGCTGCTGCTGTCCGTGCCGCCGGTGGATCTCCGTCCAGTCCTTGCGGAGCTTGCGGTGTCCGTCTGGCTCCAGCCGAGTATTTTCCTTTCCCCTCACGTTTCTGCGTCTCCACGTCCGCTCCCTTAAATAAACAAAACCCTCCGCCCGTTCACCTCCCGCCCTGCCTCTGTTCATTGTTTGCCAGTCCAGTCCACACCCCGCTCCCAGGTGTGGGTAATTGGGGAGGATTAACACAGATGGGATGAAATGTTGCAACAATCACTAAAAACACCCAAACAGTTAAAAATCAACCTAAAAGCACCTCATCAATTAGAAAACATGCAATATAAAACATAACATAAGAGCATTAAACATAAGAACAACATTACCGCTCTGTGACATATCGCCACATTAGCATGTAAATGCTGAACCAATCTGGAATGAAGAGGGATGCTGACCAGTAGAGGTGGTTCACCACACTTTGATTCCACAGTCTCACATCCTGGGTCGTCTTTCTCTTCCCCAGCTCTTCGATTTTATTACCAATTCAGGGAGAGCCAAATAGACCCACATTTAAAAAATCCTGTAATATTCACTATATACAGGTGCTGGCCAGTAAATTAGAATATCATCAAAAGGTTGAAAATATTTCAGTAATTCCATTCAAAACGTGAAACTTGTACATTATATTCATGCAATGCACACAGACCAATGTATTTCCAATGTTCATTACATTTAAATTTGATATTCATAAGTGACAACTAATGAAAACTCCAAATTTGGTATCTCAAAAAATTAGAATATTCTGAAAAGGCTGAATATAGAAGACACCTGCTGCCACTCTAATCAGCTGATTTACTCAAAACACCTGCAAAGGCCTTTAAAAGGTCCCTCAGTCTTGTTTTGAAGGCACCACAATCATGGGGAAGACTTCTGACTTAACAGCTGTCCAAAAGACAATCATTGACACCTTGCACAAGGAGGGCAAGACACAAAAGGTGATTGCTAAAGAAGCTGGCTGTTCGCAGAGCTCTGTGTCCAAGCACATTAACAGACAGGCGAAGGGACGGAAAAAATGTGGTAGAAAAAAGTGTACAAGCTCTAGGGATAACCGCACCCTGCAGAGAATTGTGACGACAAACCCATTCAAAAATGTGGGGGAGATCCACAAAGAGTGGACTGCAGCTGGAGTCAGCGCTTCAAGAACCACCACGAGGAGACTCATGAAAGACATGGGATTCAGGTGTCGCATTCCGTGTGTCAAGCCACTCTTGAACATGAAACAGCGCAAGAAGCGTCTCGCCTGGGCCAAGGACAAAAAGGACTGGACTGATGCTGAGTGGTCCATTTTTGGACTATACCTTAGAAATCTGGCTAAATGATGAGCCAGACTTTCTGGAAGATGAATTTCCATCATGGTCCCTGTGTCACCAGACCCACAGCGGCTGGGAGCTCTAAACTGGGTGGCTATATGAAAAACAAAGAAACAGCACATTTATAAATGTTTAAAAGAGCATAAAATCACGTGTAACAATAATCTGTAAAACAAATTAAAACTAGAAGGTAATAATAAAATGTTTAAATAGACGATTATTAAAAATAATTCACCTTTGCTACAGGTAAGGCTTCACGTCAGCCTGGACAAGTGCATTCTTGCAGACTACTAAATCAGTCTGACAGCCAGTGTCTTGGGTAGATTTAGCCTGAAAAAGAGATAGAAGCACATTGTTGTTGGAGTTTATAAAGTCAGATAATATACAAAAGAAACTGTCAGATATAGGAGCTTTATAACATTCCTAGTGTGTGATCGTTATTATAACATAAAAGCAGAGGTGGAAAGAGTACTAAAATTTCCTACCTAATTACGAGCACCAATACTTTGATAATTTTTTACTCAATTACAAGTAAAAGTACTTGCCTAAATTTTTACTCAAGTAAAAGTAAAAAGTATCGTAAACAAAATGTACTCAAAGTAAAAGTTACTTAGTTACATTTTTGTCAGCGTAAGGATCGCTACATCTAAGTAGTGCTAAATCACAACGCCAGTTCACAATTCGCTCGTGTGTGCGCGCACATACACACACGCTCAGCTTGAAGGAGGGATTTATATCCAATCAGTGAGAACAGGACGTGCACATTGATTGGACGAGGTTTTTCGAGGATGGTAAGTTTCAATTGTGGTTAAAATTATTCTTTATTTTGAGAAAAAATAACTTTTTAAGATGCCATCAGCGTGTGAGGTATCTCAATGTTCTCATGACAAAACTCTAACATGAGACTGTGCTCTAACCTGTCACATAACAAGCTAAATGACAGTCAAACATGTCAGATGGACCGTATGACAGCTGCTAACGTTGGCCCTGCCCTACTTTACCTCTACATTACAGTTCCTTCATCCATGTCCATCCTAGAGATCCTCTCTGACCTTCATGCTTATTTAGAGCAGCTGATTTTTAAAGTTAGCAGAGTTCATCCTTGGTGTTAGGTTCACTCACTCATTTAACCCTTCACCACTGAAACCAGTTTGTTCATTCCAGTCCTCCTAAATAATCCTCCAATCATCCAGCTGGAATTCTTAAGGGCCCCGTAACGTCCGTCCTGTCAGAACAGGCCTTGGGAGCCCAGGTGTTACTAGAACTAACGGTGTCTCCTCACCAGCATGAGCCTCCACACTGTGAAGGTTGGTCTCCAAACATGAACATTAAATGCATGCATTCATCTCCTCTTGTAATACTTTAACATGTTTTAAAAGGCTTGTATCAGGATAAGTTACACCTCCCAGACCCAAGATAAGATAAAACATTATCATAAACACTGCAGAGACGTCATTATGTATGAAATATGTTATTTTCCTAAGCCATTACTTCAGCCAAGATATAAGATGCATGGATTTGATGAAACCATGCTGTCTCATGCAGTCCTATATGTGTAACACACACACACATGCACGCTCGCACATGCACATGCAAGCGCGCGCGCACACACACACTCACACACACTCACACACTGCAGCATGTTCGAATCATTTGAATGACTAATTTAACTATATTGAACTGCTTTAGTAATACTTTAATCTCTTATTCTGGACTAAAATAAAGAAACAAGCTAAATCATCACATATCTGTTGCATCAAGAAGCATCTTCTGAGTTCAAACACAGGGATGGAGCACAATGTTTACACCTGAACAGTATCAGGATGTTTTAACTCACAGAGGCCTGCAGGTATCCCGTTTTATAACTAACAGAACATTCACAGTGAAGTCTGAAACCTTCTCCTCAGATACTGCCTCTCTAACATGCGGGGTCCCACAAGGTTCAGTTCTAGGGCCTCTACTATTCGCATTCTATATTCTTCCCCTAGCTGGCATCATTCAGTCTTTCCCAGACATCTCCTACCACATCTACGCTGATGATATTCAGCTCTATATGTCCTTTATGCCACACCAGTTGGACAGGCTGGCCACACTTGTACTCTGCCTGACCCAGATCAGTAACTGGCTGTCCAGCAACTTTCTTGTCCACAATGCTAACAAGACAGAGACCCTGATCGCTGCACCCCCGGAACTTCAGCCAAAAATCGAGCAAGAAATTGCCTCTTTTTGCCCATCAGCCAAGGCCAACATTAGAAACCTGGGAGTTATTTTTGACCCAGCTTTAAGTTTAGACTCACACGTCAAAACCATCTCCCGCTCTTGTTTCTTCCAACTGAGAAACATTTCAAAAGTCCGTAAACTGGTTTCTACTGCAGATCTGTAAAAAATCATCCATGCCTTTGTGTCATCACGCTTAGACTACTGTAACGCTCTTTTTACTGGTCTCAGCAACACCTCCCTCTCACGCCTTCAAGCCATCCAAAATGCAGCAGCCAGACTCCTAACCAAATCCAGCAGACAAGCTCACATCACTCCGGGTTTACAGTCCCTCCACTGGCTCCCGGTAGAATATAGAATACAGTTTAAAGTTTTAGTCCTGACCTATAGAGCTCTCAACAACCAGGCTCCAAGCTACCTATCTGAGCTTTTATCCCCACACACCACCTCACGGAACCTTAGATCCACATCTGAAAACCTCCTGGCTGTTCCTCGAACCAGACTGAAAACCAAAGGGGACAGGGCCTTTCAGACTATTGCACCCAGACTTTGGAACAGTCTACCTTCAAATCTCCGTCTCTCTAACACTGTAGAGGTCTTTAAAAATCATCTAAAAACTCACCTTTTCATCCAGGCATTCCCTCCCTAAATGTTTCAGAATGATGGCTTTGTTCGGGTTCACACCTTCACTTTGTTTATACTCATGATTTTGTTTTCTACGTTTATCACTGCTATTGTTTTTCTGATGTCTTTATTGGTTAGAGGTATTTGCCCTGATCTTTATCATGTTGTACAGCGCTTTGTGATTTATGTCTGTGAAAGGCGCTACATAAATAAACTTTTACTTACTTACTTACTTATTTACTTACTTTTATGAGCAGAGCACTGATAATCCGCATGTTATGAGCGCTAAACGTTATTTTGCCGCTTCCGTGCGGAGCGGTAGAGAAACATTTCAAACACAGAACCGATTCCGGCTACCGAACCGAGCAGAATTCTGATGACGTCACACCGGTGCACGAAGGTGCGGATTCCAACCCACAGGAGAGGAGGGAGAGAGGAGGTAAACAGCGAGTTGAGGAACTGAACTGATGTCTTTGAGCAAAAATGTACCCCCCCACCCCCACCACGGTTTAGACGTGGCGCTCATGCAGGTGTCTCTTTCTGTTCCGACGCTGCTTCACGTAATATTTGTAATTTATTAAGCCTATAATTTATTTTTACTCAGTAACAGATATGATTTAAAATGTAGCGAATTACAATTCTTTTTAAAAAACTTACTCAAGTAAAAGTAAAAGTACAGCTTTTAAAAACGACTTAAAAAGTATAAATATACAAAAAAGCTACTCAATTACAGTAACGTGAGTAAATGTAATTCGTTACTTTCCACCTCTGCGTAAAAGTCAGTCACATATGATGTGGAGAGCCTGAAATGTGACCTCCTGAACAGAATTCCTTACAGAACCGGGTCACGCTGTGCAGGATTTCACGCTGTAATGCTGTCTGTCAACTAGTGCTGCGTCAGTTAGAGTCACTGTTAGCAGAATCACCGACTGACACAAAAACAACCCGAATTTTCTCCGAGCCTGACAGTAATAGTCATGTGGACCATTTCGTCGGCCAGGGCTTCGAGACATGTTCCGATTCGCCGCTGATTCTAACCTTAAATCCCGTTCCACATTTTGTGAACTTGACAAATCAGCCCGAAGGCAGTGCAGACCTAAGTGAACCACGTCTCTCAAACTTTGCATTTAGGTAGGGAATTGAGCTGCAGTATTTCTGCGGTCAGGTCTCTCTACGAGTCCAAGAGCTCTACAAGCGGTCAGCCCGCGCAGCAGCTAGTAGGCGCCGCATCGGTCAGACATGCACCGGGCTGACCGCGGGGGAGAACCGGGTGGAAGAATGGAACACAGAAGTGTCCCTCCAAGAGCTCCGCCATATTTCAACCCATTTTTATGTTAAATGCACTGGGTTTTACCCTTTTACCCATCGACATATGCCATATTAATTATTTTACCGTGTTTTACATCTAAATTTCATGGTTAAACAGTACATGCTACATGTTAAAATGATAGTTAGCTAGCTACTTCGATAAACTCAGCTAGTTTAAAGGCGGCAGTGACCTAAAATACATAAATATAATTTAACTTACCGAAAAAAATGAAGTGGAGACTCCTTGGACGCTCTATTAGTGCAATTAATGCCACAGCAAGTCATTTTGTCCAACAATTGCACAAATAATATCCAAACAAGAATACACACACACAGAGACTCAAAATCCCGGAGCAGTTTCCAGGCCAGGCCGAGGCTCTACTGAGGCCTTTCCACGGAGCTAGCTCTGTGGTCACGTGGGTCTGATGCTCATTAATTATACAGAATTTTAGGCTTTTAATACACTTAAACAGCAGAGTGAGAAAAACATTCACCCCCCTCAGAGTTGTCATGAGTGTAAACTAGATCATTTAAACCAAAAACATGTTCTGGTACCAGGCTGTAAACATGTTTATTTCTGCTGTGAAATTGGTATTTTTAACATGGGAGTCAATGAGGATTTGTTCGCTTCTGACACCAGCCCCTAGTGGATGAGGGTGGAACTGCAATTTATTTCACTTCCACGTTTGCCTCAATTTTATAACTCCGTTGTGGGGGCTTGGAAAATACACACACTTTCCCGCCCAAAATTTCTCAATTTACTACCTTAATGAGGACCTCCCTGAAAACTTCAGAGAAGCATTTAAACAGCCTCTGGAGGCTGTTAAAGCAAACAGACACACACTCAAACATACTCACACACACACACACACACGCACATGCACACACACATACACACACACACATACCTACACACACACACACACACACACACTCAAACATACTCCCACATACCTACACACACACACACACACGCACACATGCACACACATACACCAGACAAATCCAAACACACACACACACACACACACACACACACCCACACACACACACACACACACACACACACACACACACACACACACACACACACACACACACACACACACACACCCACACACCCACACACACACACACACACACACACACACTGTAACAGTTTCCGTGGCACAGATCCAGTTGTTATAAAGCAGCTTTATCCGAGCTGCTTTGGTCTTCATCTATTTAAAGTCACAGAAGTTTTCATAGGATGGTTTTTAATTTTGGTGTTTGAGTAAAACACTCAGGTCTGAGACTCCCAGCGCCTCCTTTACCAGAACAACAACATGCTATCATTCTGGCTCCAGCTGGTGGTTGTAGTGTTTCACTGGGAGGGGTGCTCATCCCTACCTGAGTGGGTAATGTCAGCTTTATGCTACTGATAGAAGAAAAGGTTTTTTTTTTGGTTGGGGTCTGGGGTGGTGGGTTGCTGTGCTGAGCGTTGGGCGGGGGAGCCTGCTCATCAGCACCCCAGCAGAAAGGGTCAAACTCTGGTTACCGGTGATGGTTGTACCCCATGTGCAGCAGTACCGGGACCAGAGTGAATAGGGTGTGTATGGGGAGCATGAGTGGGTGTCCGGCGTGCATTTTTGTAAGTCTTTGGTTGTATGTGCATGTGTGAGTATGAGGGAGGGAGTGTGTGACTGTGTTTGTGTATGACTGTATATGTCAGGTGGGGGCTTTGACTCCTCCCCTCTCCTGGGACTTCTCTTGATGATATAGATCTTCGTCTCCCCTCCCCCCTGTCACACCTGGTGGGGGTGTGGTGCCTTGGTCTGCCTGAGTGTTCGTGGCTCCCGGGTCAGGGAGTTTAAGATTTTTGGCATCTGCCTGATCAATCCCGGTGGCTGCCTGGTGGGGTCTGAGTCCCTGGGCTCTGCTGGGTCCCCGGCGGGGGTGGTCGCCCCTGGGTCCCGGGTCGCTGGGTCCTGGGCTCGGCCGGCTAGGGGGTGGGAGGTGGCGGGCGGGCCTGTGGGCTTGCCGCTGATATCTCCCGGGACTCTGCCGGCTGCTGGTTGTGGCCCCCCGGGGCGATCCTCTGTGCCTCTCGAGGGGGGCGGGGGCCTTCCTGGTTGCAGTCTCCTTGGGGTTCCTGTGTTCTGGGGCAGCGCCTGGATCTCTGGGACTTGGAGCTCCCTCCATCTCCTACACATCTTTGGGGGGCAGATCTATGGCCCCTCACACTCTCTATTGGACGCTCCTATAGAGAAACCTTACATAAACAAGCGCGTGTACACACACAGGTGCTCACATGGTGCTCTCAAAAGTATGGGCTTGGGCACGTTCAACACATGTCTTAAGGCTGTGGTTGGCACTACATGCACTGTGATTTATTTGTTGATTATATATTTCATCATCAGGTTGACTCAGTGATAGCTTGCTCCTGATGTATTGTTGTGTATCCCTTTTTTTTCTCTTTCTGCAGGTCTAGAAGCAGACTCTTGGTCATTATTGTTTATTTTTGTGGAAATACCCACCTTTTGTGTCTTCCTTTCTCTTTCACCTCTGTCTCCGTGTCTGGTCGGAATTACAAAGCATTCAAAAACAACAACAATAACAATAAAGTTTTAAGTATCAGGCGTGACATTAAAAGCAGAATCTTTGATGCTCCACCTGAGAGTAAATCTGTAAGGCTTGTCACCAGCATTCAGACATCAGTTCTGCTTGCTTCACAGCCAGACAGGACACGGTAAAAAAAATAAGTATTTTTTCCTTTAGAATAGGTTACAGATGTATTTACCAGTAACGCTGTAGTCATTAGCTTTATATTCACCTTTCATTACTGCAGTTAACCTTTATTTTCAGGCTGAATGGTCTTCCAGTTGAATAAAAACCTGTCTGTTTCTCACATTTGTGTTTTGTGTCATCTGCCTGCAGTGGTGATCATGTGTGCTGGAGCTGACCGGGTTCGAGAGATCATGCTAGCAGCACACAAACGACAGCTGACCAATGGAAGCTGTATGTTTTTTAATGTTGATCTCTTCAATGCTTCTTCTTATGGTGAGTAATCATCTCATTAACCTAACGTTATAATAAAAACACATTTATTATGTTTGTAGTCTCTTGGAATGAATGAATCTTGAAAAATCAATTATTAGTTTGCAGTTTAAAAATGTATTTGATGTTTTAAACATAACGGTGGAGTGATTTTACCAAATTATACAAATATTCCTTTAGCCCATAAAATCAAGTTTAAATGTAATGCTTTAAGCGAGAACTGTAGCTCATGTGGTAGAATAGGGAGCACCTTGACAGTGTAAACACAAACATATCATGTTGCATGATGCAGCAGGCATGTAGAGGGGGGCATGAGGTGTTAAAGTTAGCTGGGATGCATTAGAAACACACTTTCATACTCCCCTGTAAGCATTAAAGCTTACACTCAAAAGTCCCGATGTAGTCAGTTACTCTCCATAAATCTGTGTGACGTGTGTTATTCTGCTTCAGGCAACGGTTCGTGGCAGAGAGGAGATGAGTATGATGATGATGCGAGAAAGGCTTACTCTTCCCTGAACACAGTGACGCTGCTGAAGACGGTCAAGCCGGAGTACGAGAACTTTTCCGTGGAGATGAGGAAGTCCATGGAGAGAGTCGGGCTGTATGACTGCTCTGATTGTGGAAATGTATGAAGAACAATTTAATCTGCTTTTAGAACAGAATAGAATAAAAAAAATCCCTTTATTGTCCCTTAGTGTCAAATGTTGGTATCACAAATACATTTACAACAACAGGAGCAAAGAATAAACATGCAGAATAAAACGCTGTTCAGCGTACAGAATCATATACGTTAAACAGTAAAATACTTGGTAAAAAGAATGGCACAAAAACCCAGCAGAATACTTAAAGAGCAAGTCACCCCCAAATCAACCTTTTTGCTGATAAACTAAATAAATGAGTGTCTAATCGTGCTGCAGACACGTGTCGTCAATAATTCGTCACTTCAGTGCATCTTAGTTAAAATTTAAATATTCTGCCTAAAACTGGCAGTGCTGTGCCGTCGTCAGGTAAAAACTCAGCACTGTATTTGAATGTAAATCTGCCACCGCCATTGGCTAAGAGGTATGCTATGATGTAAACTGGTACATTATGATGTCACAATGCTGTCGTGAGCCTGAGAGTGTGTGTGTATTTGTTAGCAGCTCCGCCTTCTCGGTCTGCCAGGCAACAGCATGTGTTGCATTTTTCAAACATGACGTGGGAGTGGAGTTAGACTCTGGTAGGGGGTGACTTGCTCTTTAAAGAGAGGGACATCATGAATGCGAAAATGTGCATATCACATGATCTAAAAGAAAAAGTTTTTTTATTTAGTCATCCTATTTATTTTAGTTTTATATTTAATTTAGTCGACTAAATTAAAAGTAGGTGTGTCGACAGGACATGTAATCACACCTGTAGCGTTTGCCAGCTACTTGGGGGATCACACACACAGACCATGCTCCTCATTAGACTCAGAGCTACACGAACTCTTCACATCTGCTCTGTCCCTCCTCTTTTTCCTACGATGACGTCCCTGATAATCAGCCATAAGCCGATTAGTGATCACGGCTCGACGCGTGGTGGCCACCTACCATCCCGCCCCCTTCTGCACACCGCCACTATACCATCAAAACATTAAAAACTATGCTTCTTATTCCTTGGCTGCAAATCGCTCCAGCAAAAGCTGGAGATCACATCCTGATGAGTTGAACCTACCTGAAAATGGTGTTCAACATGGACAATCCATCATGAGCACAGAAGTCCAATAACACCAATTAAATTAAGATCGGGGGGCCATTCCTCCCAACCACACCACTCCAGGTCTCAATGTCATTGCCCACGTGTCCGTTAAAGCCCCCAAGGACGATGAGGGAGTCATAGGAAGAAGCGCCCTCGAGCACCCCCCCCAACAAACTCTATAAAGGGTGGGTAGTCTGAACTGCAGTTTGGTAAATAAGCACAAACCACAGTCAGGACCCACCCCCCCACCCCCCCACAGGTAGGCAGAGGGAGGCTGCCCTCTTGTTCACCAGGGTAAACCCCAACGTACAGGCACCAAGATGGGGGCCAACTGGTAGGCCCACCCCTGCTCGGTGCCTCTCAGTGGGAGCAACTCCAGAGTGGTAGAGTATCCAACCTCTCTCAAGTTCTGGAGTCAGACCCATGCGTTGAGGTGAGTCTAATGACGCTTACATATTAGCGTTGGCACGATCCGGGTTTAGTGGGGATGGATGGCCTGAGTTCGGTCTGGAACGGGCGGTGTAGTGTTCACATTTAAATCCGAGGGAGTTCTCAGGAATGCGGAAATCCCCGAGCCTGTGGGCGGCGTTTAATACGTGCGGGAAAGTCTGCGGTGTCCTCCAGTATAAGGTAAACAAAGGCGGGCATTAGCTGTGATGCTTTTGGAGGCTCTGAACCGTATTATTTTATCAATTTGCTGTGTCCTCATAATCTTGTGCCACACACACACTGCTTTCTCTCCTGAGCGGCTGTCAGCTCGCCGGGGCAAGAGCTCCAGTGCAGAGGAAAGGCGCACACACTCACAGAGCTCACTCTGCTCTCCTGTTCCCACTGAGCGGCAGCTCCGTGCTACTGAGACGTTTACTCAACAGCATCCAGCATGAAAATGAATCGCCCCCTAAATACTTGACAGGTGACATTCCACGTGCTAAGCGACAGCTTCTGTGGCAAGGATCAGACCGCCAAATTCCCCCCTTCGGCTACCACCCGTCAAACAATGCACCCGACCCCTTTGACCCCTCCCATGAGTGGTGAGCCCCTGGGAAGTATAAACAAGATCAAATGTGTTGAAAATGCTCATTAGACCTTTGTAATACATGAACAACCTGCTGTTTGGATTTCACCTGCTGTAGAAGCTAAAACCCAAGCGTGGCAATGACAGACGTTATTTCATGCTTTTGTAGCTTTAAAGGGACTTTACGGAGTTTTGAATTTTTATGCTCGTGATTGCCCCCTCAGGCCAAAAGTGTAATGGCAGCTTCAATAGTAGGCTCGTGCACGAGGCGCACATGCTGTACGTGCACACTCCTTAACAAAAATAACAGCTGAGACAGTTCCGTGTGTGTGTGTGTGTGTGTGTGTGTGTGTGTGTGTGTGTGTGTGTGTGTGTGTGTGTGTGTGTGTGTGTGTGTGTGTGTGTGTGTGTGTGTGTGTGTGGCCCGGAGGACAGAGGACAGGAGAACGTGCAGCTAATTAATTAAATAATGTGGTTCTGTAGCTTTCTCTTCAGCACAGCGACAAAGGTTTATGATGGGTCAGTCCTCCTGCATGCTCAGATCATTCCCTTCCCTTGCTTGAAAAATTGTTCCAAAATGAAAGTTGAACCCACATCTTTTTTATCTGTGAATTCAATGCCGTTCAGAGAGTCTCAAATAAAAATTTGGGCGTCTTACTGTAAAAAAATATACCATTAATGTAAAAAATAAACTCTAAATAAACTATGTTCACATCCAGAATCGAAGCTGGGTCTTCTGCATGAGAGTCAGACATCTTACTAGGCGAGCCAAAGTGCCAGTAATGTTCAAAGCATTTGTAACGTTTATATCCTTGATGACAGCTGAAACAACGTCAAACCAAAGAACGGTTCGGAGTGAAAATGCCTATTTTGTTGCTAATTAGCAGGAAATATCTAGAAGAAAGTTCTACAGAAAGTAGCTAAGGGTCCTCAGAAATGTAGCTAGCTTTGTCACTAGGCGTTAGGAACTGCGACAAAGTGGCACTGCCTCTCTCTCTGCTGCTAAAGCTACGGATAGCAAATGCTACGGGCGATGCCTGAGCGTGAACGCGCATGAAGCAGCCTGCTCGACCCGAGCATCTCTCTTTTTCTGTGATTTTACACAAAAACAGTCAGTCACAGTAAAAATGCCAGGGCTCATTCTACAGGACCAGGGCTTTGCAGGAGAATGTATGAAGAAGACATTTATTATTCCTATACATGTTTTGGCTGTCAAACTTCCATAATGCCCCTTTAATGAAACATGTTTTTTTTCTGTAGTTTGGTGGTGGAAAATGGAAAACTTTGAAAAAAAAACTGCTTGTACATGGAAAGTAGCTCATAAAAGTTCTCAAAAGTTCTGTATGAATGAAAACTGCATGAAATTCATTAAGCTGGCTTGTTTTGCAGAACTGCCATTGTAGTTTTAACAGTCATCCTAACAAATATTTCGAGTATGTACACACACAATCTGAACATGTTGTCTAATAATGTCAGGATACTGAGAATATCAAAGGCAGTGAATGCAGGGCTTGCATTTAGTTTTATATTACATGCAATTAGTTCCTTTTTCAATCAGTGCCCTGGGTACAATAATATGCTCCAGTGTTTGTGAAAACACCTTGTACAGTCGGATATTAATGACGTGTTTTAAAGGTGTGGTTCACTCATTTATTCAATACATTTGCAGTGTTCTCTATTGTAAATCACTGCCTTATGAGTCATAATAAAGCTACTGTATGGTGCTCCTGTTCTGAGATGCAGAAGTTTACTAGTGCAATAGGGGGCTGAAAAAAGCATGATTGCTCATTATTATTATTAATGATATGCACACACCTTGCTTCTGATTGGCTAACAAAATGCATTCAGCCATGTTGCAAAGTCACTATCACCAACACACTCTCTGCTCTCTCTCCTCGCTGAAACATTTGTTTTAAACTCTTCCTTAGCACGAGCCAAGACGGGTGAGGCCATGAATGCAAATTTTCAAATTCTAGCGTTTTTTTTATCTATTTTCTATCAGAAACTAAAGCAGGAGGTAAGTGTAGGAGACTGTGTTCATGTTCAGCCTGCATGAAAAACTCAAGAGTGACCGATTAGAATCAGAAATAATCATTAAAAATATATTTTTTTCAGTCAACCACTTAATATTTTCCTACAAAACACATGATAACTGACATGCCTCTTCTCTTAACTTGCCAAAAGAAAAATATCTTCCTCAAAGCCACAAAATGCAGACTGTTTGTGGACAATTGGCTCTGATTCTCTGACACAGACTTTTTTTTTTTCAATAATCCATCGGAGATCATCTCTGGTCTCTGCAGCAGCTGCCTGCAGGAGCGCTTCTTCCGAGCCTTTTAATTAATCGGCGCACGATGTGCAGCTCACCTGAAGCTTTAACAAGCTGTATAAAAACACAACGTCATTTCTTAATATTGTTATTTTTTGTGCTGAACTAAAACACCAAACAGAATGACATTTGGTCTGGACAGCAGTTGCTTTGAGTAGTTCAACAAACTGCTGAAATAAAACCAAGGGGCCATTATGGTCTATTTTTTTTAGCCAAGAAGCTAAAATTGCAGTTCCACCCTCATCCACTAGGGGCTGGCAGCTGAAGCGAGCAAATCCTCATTGACTGCCATGTTAAAAATGAAAATTTCACAGCAGAAATAAACATGTTTACAGCCTGGTCCAAAAACATTTTAGGTTTTATAGATCTAGTTTACACTCATGAAAACTCTGAGGGGGTGAATTTTTTTGTAACTCTTCTGTTTAAGTGTGTTAAAAGCCTAAAATTCTGACAAATTAATGAGCATCAGACCCACGTGACTTCAGAGCTAGCTCCAGCTCACCTTAACAGATGCTCGGCCATTTCAACTCTAAATTTTAGTTGGCTGCTGGCTGAATAAGACACTTTTTCTGATGCCTGTCTTCTTTCTCCTGCCTGAGAAGAGTTGCTAGAGCAGGGGGCTGGCTTTTCCCGTTTTCTGGGGCAGCCGACGCGGACACCGGCTCCCATGCAAGGCGTCATTTGTAATAATTTCAAATAAAATCTCATAATTTTCTTATAAATTCTGTTGGTTCATTTTCTATGTTTAATGCTCATTTTCTGAATTTGGCAGAACATTTCCATTGATGTTTCTTTTAAAAATCATTCCCACAGAGTTTTGTCACAATAAAGAGCAGGGGTCACTACAAACCCATTTTTAAATTGCTATACATCTGAAGCCCATGAGGACATTGTCCTCCGTTGATCAAAACTGTCCTGTGTGAGGACACCCCCCCCCCCCCCTCACCCCCAGACACACACACACACACTGCCCACATACACACACACCCAGACACACACATATATTTTTGGGGACTCCACTATGGCTAATCCCATACCCATACCCTAACCAATGCTGTTCTAGTCCTAGCCCTTACCTAAACTAACATAAACCAAAAGTTAGTTCATGCCAAACATCTAAAACCACATTTAAGGGTAGTTTGACTTTGTGTGGACCAGCCAGATGTGCCCACTACAGGTTAAAAGTTAAAATATGTCCACTTAAGCATATAAACTGTGTGCAACTGGACTCAGCCCTAAAATTCGACGCGCAAATCAACCAGGTTGTGCGACTGTGTTTTTTTAACTTACGCCAACTAGCCAGAATTAAGTCCCTGCTGTCCAGAGTGCATCTAGAGCAGGGGTGTCAAACTCATTTTAGCTCAGGGGCCACATTGAGGGAAATCTAGTCCCAAGTGGGCCGGACCGGTAAATAAAAAAAAACAAAAAACAGATTGTTTATTTTGTTTTAATACAATCAATATGAAACAAGGCTGGAGCCTGAGGACAGTGTAGTACAAGTACAACACCTGAAGTGTACTTGAACATTTGAAAACAATAAAAAATCAATAAATAAAAAACATTCCTTAGTGATTCAAAGAGCTTACAGATCACATGGCTAGATCAGTTCCATGCAGCACTTAAAGTGTATTTGACTCATTTTACTTTACATCTTTTAGCTTTCACCAGCACATCAACATCAGAAGTCACATCCTGAGTGGCGGCCAACTTCAGGATGAGATTCAAGTTCTTGTGTGAGCCTTGAGCGCAGCTTTGTTTTATTTATACTCATTACAGAGAAAACTTGCTCACAATGATACGTTTATTTTCACTCTACATTGTAAAGTATGAAAATAAAGTTTTCACAACCATCTCGCGGGCCGGAGTTAACCCTCTTGCGGGCCGCATGTTTGACACCCCTGATCTAGAGACTGTCACACACTCTTTTGTTCTTTCAAGGCTCGACTACTGCAATGCACCGTATGCCGGCCTTAGTCAGGGTGCGGTAGCACGCTTGCAGTTAGTTCAAAACTCAGCCGCTAGGTTCGTGACAGGCACTAGGCGCAGGGAACATATCACCCCTGTGTTGGCATCCCTTCATTGGCGGCCTGTACAATACAGGGCAAAATTCAAGGTCTTGGCGCTGGCATACAGGGCCTTACACGGAACGGCTCCAGCATATGTTGGAAACCTTTTGCATAGACATGCCCCCACGCGGGCCCTTCGCTCAGCCGGCAGGGAGCTGTTGATCTTTCCACGCACTAAGTACAGGTCACGGGGGGACCGTGCGTTCTCTGTGTTGGCGCCTGCACTTTGGAACCAGTTGCCTTTTGTGGTGCGTCAGTCACCCTCATTGGGGGTTTTTAAGACTCGCCTTAAGACCCATTTTTTTGTCAAGGCTTTTCAGGATTAGCAAATTTTACCCAGTTTCGATGCCCCGGCCCCTTAATCTTTTTCTGGATTTTATTTTTTGCTTTTACTCTGCTCCTTTAATTGATTTTATGTTGGTTTTACGATTGTTATGTTTTCTTCGGATGGTTTCATGTTTTTATTGTGTTGTTTTCAGCACCTTGGGCGTCTGCATTGGTCGCAGAAGGGGCTTTATAAATAAATGAAATGAAATATAAAGACTGATAACTTGTTACATTATTATTTTTGACCCATTTTTAAACTTGGTTTAGTTGATTGGGTATAAATTCTGTCTTCATCTAATGAGCTCTTCAGAAAGTACTGAATGGCATGACCTTCTGTTTATGTTCGACATCAGGTGAACATGTTCCTTGAGGGGTTTCATGACGCCATGTTGCTGTACGCCATTGCTCTACACGAGGCCTTGAAGAACGGATACAACAAGAAGAATGGGACAGAAATCACCTCACACATGTGGAACAGAACCTTTGAAGGTACATGAAACCATTCACACTGCTGCCATCATCGTAATGGTTAAAGGTTGTGCAGATTCATTACAAGTAACATATTTAGGTACTAATATGTATATAGATCGTCGTCGTCGTCGTCGTCTTCCTCCGCTTATCCGGGTCCGGGTCGCGGGGGCAGCATCCCAACAAGGGAGCTCCAGGCCGTCCTCTCCCCGGCCTTGTCCACCAGCTCCTCCGGCAGGACCCCAAGGCGTTCCCGGACCAGATTGGAGATGTAACCTCTCCAACGTGTCCTGGGTCGACCCGGGGGCCTTCTGCCGGCAGGACATGCCTGAAACACCTCCCCGGGGAGGCGTCCAGGAGGCATCCTGACCAGATGCCCAAACCACCTCAACTGGCTCCTTTCGATCCGGAGGAGCAGCGGTTCTACTCCGAGTCCCTCCCGAATGTCCGAGCTCCTCACCCTATCTCTAAGGCTGAGCCCGGCCACCCTACGGAGGAAACTCATTTCGGCCGCTTGTATCCGCGATCTCGTTCTTTCGGTCATTACCCAAAGCTCATGACCATAGGTGAGGATTGGGACGTAGATCGACCGGTAAATCGAGAGCCTGGCTTTCTGGCTCAGCTCCCTCTTCCCCACGACAGATCGGCTCAGCGTCCGCATCACTGCAGACGCCGAACCAATCCGCCTGTCGATCTCCCGATCCCTCCTACCCTCACTCGTGAACAAGTCCCCGAGATACTTAAACTCCTCCACTTGAGGTAGGACCTCTCTCCCGACCCGGAGTTGGCAAGCCACCCTTTTCCGGTCGAGAACCATGGTCTCAGATTTGGAGGTGCTGATCCTCATCCCAGCCGCTTCACATTCGGCCGCGAACCTACCCAGCAAGAGCTGAAGGTCAGAGCTGGATGAAGCTAGGAGGACCACATCATCCGCAAAAAGCAGAGACGAGATTCTCCTGCCACCAAACTCGACACACTCCACACCACGGCTGCGCCTAGAAATTCTGTCCATAAAAGTGATGAACAGAACCGGTGACAAAGGACAGCCCTGGCGGAGTCCAACCCTCACTGGGAACAGGTCCGACTTACTACCGGCTATGCGGACCAAACTCACGCTCCTCTGGTAAAGGGACTGAATGGCCCTTAACAGAAAGCCACCCACCCCATCCTCCTAGAGCGTCCCCCACAGGGTGCCCCTGGGGACACGGTCATAAGCCTTCTCCAAATCCACAAAGCACATGTGGATTGGTTGGGCAAAGTCAGAACTCTACAATATGAGGGCCTATTAGGGCAGGAAGGAAGTTTTACTAGGATAAAGGCAAAATGTTCAGAAACATGAGAATTGAAGCAGAAAGTAAGTGAAATTGGCCGAGTTGCTGAACCAGATTGTATTATGTAACCGTTCTTCCATGCAGATCTTCTCTAGAGCTTTGATGTTTTGGGGCTGGTGCTGGGCAACACAAACATTCAACTCCCTACATCAGTGGTCCTCAAATGGCGGCCCGCAGGCCCTCTTTTTGTGGCCCCCAAACCCTGCGCGAACCCCCCCCACCCCCACCTCTGACGGCCGACCGGGAGGTGTAGGATAGATAGAGCTGAGGAAAATAATCAATGCATGAGATGCGAGCATAAAAGATTCTGCATCATAGAAGAGTACCATGATGAATTATAGTGGAATGTAGTTTTGTTATTTTAACGGCGGCACCAGCGCAGCATCCACATCTGTCAGAGCGGTGTCCTCCACATTTACCGGGTGGGAAACGTTGGTCTTTCTTTATGTGGTGCTGCAGGGCTGAGCGCTGGAGTTATAACCTGAAACCGAGCCCGAACCGAATCAGCCCGATCGGTTCTGTTGGATTTGGGCCGTGAATTATGTTAATTGAGCGGGTTGTCACGCGGTGCGCTCCGCTCGCTCGATCAGCGACTGAGAGAGGGGGGGGGGGGATAGTCTGCTCACACAAGAGAGAGGATCGGAGGACGCTGCTCCAAACATGCATTATTATTTCTATAATTTCATCATTATTTCTTCTGGAAGCGCTCAGTCAGACCGAGTGCTGTGATGTTGGGAGATCCGGTCTTGGGAAGGGGGCGGGGTCAGTGACGGCGGCTGCAGCGTGATAATCTCTCTTTTATTGAGGGACACGGAGAAGTTACAAGGAGAGAGAAATAGAAGATAGAAGTTCTTGTTCCACTTTATTCTTTTGTTTCATGAAGATAAACTGATGTTAAATTCAGCTTAAAGAGAAGCTGGGAGGAATTAGCTTTGGTTCATTTTAGGTTACAGGAGGTCTGTCTCCTATCTGCTCCTCCAGAGACAGCATGGACATGAGGGTCACATGGTGAGGGTCACACAGGACAGGTTAGTGCAGTCCCACAGCCGAGCTGGAGGGGGACAGGTGTTGTCCTGCTTTATATTGCGAGCTTGTGTGATATGTGCATTACAGCCAGCGAACAGCAGCACCCTCCCCCCCACCCCCACCCCACCCTCCCACCCCCGTCTGGCCCTCTTGCTTCTGGGTCTTTTTTGTGAGTGGCCCTCGGACCATTATAATTGAGGAGCCCTGCCCTACACAGATTCTCTATTGGATTGAGGACTAGCTAAGCCACCCTAGAACCGTGAAATGCCTTTTACATAGCCACTCCTTGGTGCCTGGGTGGTGTGTTTGGGATCATTGTCCTGCTGGAAGATCCAGCCACGTTTCATCTTCGGTTCTCTCACTGATGGAAGGAGACTTTTGTCAAAGTCTCACCACACATGGCCCATTGATATTTTCCTTAATACAGATCAGTTGTCCTCTCCCCGTTGCAGAAAAGCAGACCTAAAGCCTGATGAGGTGCTGCAGGAATAGAATCCATGACAATGTAGTGTGTAACTAATGGAGCAAGACAACAAACAGTTTTTATAAAATAAAAATAAATCACAAGGCACTTCAAAAGAAAAAACATAATTGTTTTTTAAATGATCATTGTGAAAATGAGTGTAAAATACCTCCATATGTCCAGAGTTAAAACTGACTTTTTGAAAGTGACTCTTTGTAGTGTAACCTGTCAGGTGTTAGAGAAAATGTACCCTTTATGAGTTAGTATTACTCTGTACTTAAGTGTTGATTAAACTTTCTCCAAAACAGTGTAAAAAGTACTCTGGTAAGCTCTGCATTCTTACTCTGCTTCTTCAGCTGCAGTGGGCAAGGTGCATCATGGGTAGTCAAGTTTTTAGTTTGTTTGTTGTTTTGGGGTGTTTGTGCATGTTTATTCTGGGGGGGGTTATGTTGGTCTTAGTTATTACTTTGTCCACGGTTGCTTACGAGGACACTGTCCTTGCTTGGTCAAAGAAAACGGGTAAATGGAACAGACGCATCACATGACCGTGGCTTCCACGGTGGTCACATAACGTCACGTGACACGGGTGTCATGACTGGGGGAAGGCGTTTAACCCAAGACATGCAGAATCAGCACGGGAGTCAGAAGGTAATAAATTAAAGTATTTTATTCACAAACGAGAACTAACAGAGCACTGGAAAACCAGTGAGTAATGCCGTGGGCGATAAGTCCAAAGTTCTAGCTCAGCGAGCCGTGGGGTAGTGGGGAGCAGAGGTGGATGAGAGTGGAGACCCAGCCGGGCGTGAGGTGAGGCAGCAGAGAGGGGAGATCCAGGAACCAAGGAGGAGGATGGGACGTGGAATGAAGATCCGTAGTTCTTTAGCTGAATAGTGAAGGTGTGGTGAAAATCCTAGGAGGGCAAACAGAACCGGGTTTCAGGAGCAAGTTCAAAATCGTAATCCAAATAACTGTCTAAGGTGAAAAATCCAAATAATCCAACACTCGAGAGCAAACTACTAGGAGCAAATGAATACAAGTGGCAGGCGTTACCATAACTGAAGTAATCATCCGGCTTCGAGTGGTGTCTCCATCCTCCTTTTAAACCTGAGCTCCAAATGATTAACTCTGCACAGCTGGTGCCCCTCCCCTCCTCACCTGTGGAACACAGAACCCCAAAGATAGTTAATTGAGGAGGAGGACTCACCTCGACCCGAGAACGATGACAATACCCCCCTCTCAACGGGCGCCTACTGGCGCCCCAGCGGTGGTCCTAGAGGCCTCAAAGTCAGAGATGAGGGAGGGGTCCTCAATGAACGCTCCTCCGGGCCATACCCCTCCCAGTCCACCAGGTATTGTACTCCCCGACCCCGAGGACGAGAGTCGAGTATCCGCCGAACCTGGTAGACCAGACCTCCCTTGTAGTACCGAGCAGGCGGAGGCGGGTCCGGGGTCGGACAGAGAGGACTGGTGGCCACTGGTTTGATCAAGGACACATGAAAAATCAGATGAATCCTGAGGGATCGCGGAAGGTCCAGACGAACGGTCACAGGACTGGGTATTGCCACAATCTTAAAAGGACCTAGGAACCCGGGAGCAAATTTCTTGGATGTGGCCTTAAGAGGTACATCCCTGGAGGACAGCCAGACCATCTGTCCAGGAGTGTAGACTAGTGCCGGCCGGCGATGACGATCCGCCAACTGCTGGTTCCGTTCAGCAGTGCATAGAATTGCAGCCCTAGTAGCCGTCCAAGCTCGACGTGCCCGGCTGAGAAACTGTGGTGTAGTGATGGTGGAGTCTGACCGGAGAGGAAACAGAGAGGGTTGGTAGCCAAGAGAAGCTTCGAAGGGAGACTGACCTGTGGCTGTGGAGACATGGCTGTTGTGGGTATACTCCATCCAGGCCAGGTGGTCGCTCCAAGAGGTGGGGTTGGTAGCACATACACAACGTAGCATAGCTCCCAGCTCCTGATTCATGCGTTCGCACTGTCCTTTGGTATGCAGGTGAAATCTGGAGGTCAATGCTACACGGGCACCCAAGGCGTTGGCCAATTCCTTGCAGACCTTGGAAATGAACTGGGGACCACGGTCAGAGAGGATCTCCTCGGGAATCCCATGTAGATGAAACACGTGTTTGATCGGGAGCTGGGCAGTGACGGCAGAAGATGGGAGAGATTTCAGAGGTACAAGGTGGCAAGCCTTGGAGAACCTGTCTACAATAGTCAATATAGTATTGAACCCTCGAGAGGCAGGCAACCCACACACAAAATCCAAGGCGATGTGCAACCAGGGGCGAGACGGAACAGGAAGGGGACACAGTAGACCAGCATTGGACACACACATGGCACGCCAAGACGTATTCCTTCACGTCCTTGTAAATAGACGGCCACCAGAAGGAGCGCTTAATGAGGGCCAAAGTCTGACTGACACCAGGGTGAATGGAGAACTTTCCGGTATGAGCCCAGTGGATAACCCTGCCTCGCATGACCTGAGGAACAAAAAGTCTGTTTGGGGGGCTGTTACCTGGACCGGGATCGACCCTGAGGGCTCCCAGGACTCTGTCTCTGATCTCCCATGTGAGCCTCGCCACCACGCAGGACGGAGGCAGGATAGTTACCAGAACGGGGTCATCCTCAGGCGAGTACTGAGGGGAAAGGGCGTCTGGTTTGATGTTCTTGGACCCTGGCCGGTAGGAAATGACAAAGTTAAACCGAGTAAAGAAAAGTGACCAACGCTATTGGTGTGGGTTTAGCCGTTTTGCTTCCTTAAGGTAGGTCAAGTTCTTGTGGTCGGTCCAGATCACAAAAGATGTTCCGCTCCCTCCAGCCAGTGCCTCCATTCTTCGAGGGCCAACTTCACTGCCATCAACTCTCGACCCCCCACGTCGTACCGACTCTCCGTCAGCGTCAACCGTCTAGAAAAGAAGGCACAGTGATGGAGTCTATGATCAACGGGGAATACCTGGGACGAAACAGCTCCTACCCCAATGTCAGAAGCGTCCACTTCCACAGTGAACTGCTGGCTTGGATCCGGTCTGGTGAGAACAGGAGCCTCAGTGAACTTCTTCTTGAGGGTCCTAAAAGCCGCTTCTGCTTCTGGGGACCAGAAGAAGGCTTTAGTGGTATAGGTGAGACAGGTTAAAGGAGCGGCTGTCTGGCTATAATTCCTTATAAACCATCGATAAAAATTGGCAAACCCCAGAAACCGTTGTAACTGCTTCCTTGTAGTGGGTTTAGGCCAGTCTGCCGCTGCCTGTACCTTATCGAGGTCCGCCTTTAACCGCCCGCTCTCCAGAACAAAACATAAAAACTTAACCACAGAGACATGGAACTCACATTTTTCAGCTTTTACATAGAGTCTGTTCTCTAGAAGACATTGAAGCACAGCCCTGACATGCTTCTGGTGTTGGGCGATTGAACTGGTGTTGGGCGATCGAACTGGAAAAAATCAGAATATCATCTAGATAAACAGTCACAAAGTCATTGATATAATCACCCAACACAGCGTTGACCAGTCTCTGAAAAACAGCCGGGGCGTTGGTCAGTCCAAAAGGCATAACCAAGTATTCGAAATGCCCCAGCGGTGTCTTGAAGGCTGTCTTCCATTCGTCCCCTTGGCGGATCCGAACCAGGTGATAGACGTTTCAGAGGTCCAGACGAGTAAAAACGGTAGCGTCCTGGATGGGCTCGAAGGTGGAGGACAGCAGTGGAAGAGGGTACTTATCCTTCACGGCGATCTGGTTAAAACCTCAATAATCGATACAGGGACGAAGTGAACCATCCTTCTTTGCGACAAAGAAGAATCCAGCACCCAGGGGAGATGTTGAGGGTCTGATGGTCCGTTGGCCAGGGCCTCTGAGATGTAGCTCTCCATGCTGTCCCTTTCTGGTTTGGAGAGGCTGTAGAGGCGGCTGGAAGGCAGCGGAGCACCGGGGAGCAAATCAATACCACAATCGAAAGGGCGGTGCGGAGGCAGCGTCGCTGCTCGGTCCCTGCTAAAAACCTGTTGCAGGCCGTGGTAGATAACTGGTACTTGGGAAAGGTCAGGAGGCTCAACCGGGGTCGTGTTGGAGCCCTTCGAGACAGGAGAAGCCGAGTTGAGGCACCTCTGGTAGCACGTCGGACTCCACGCCTCAATTCTGTTGTCCTGCCAATCAAGGTGTGGGTTGTGTTGTACAAGCTAAGAGTGTGCAAGCACCAACGGGTTCTGAAGGGATGGAAACACAAAGAGTGAAATAGTCTCAATATGATTACCTGAGGCTCTGAGCTGGAGCGGCGTAGTCCTGTGTGAGATGGTGGACAACGACCTCAAGTCTAGTGCAGAAACAGTCATAGGTTCCTGAAGAGGAACTGTGGGGATATCCCAGTCTCTGATTAATTGGGGGTCGATAACGGACTGGTCACAACCAGAGTCCACCAGAGCAGTGACCTGGTGGTGTTGCCCCTTCCACATCACAGGGCAGGCGAGGGTGAACCGGGAGGTTGTATGTCCAAAATTGCTGCCCATCAGGACTCCCGGACCTACAGGTAGGCTCTTCCTTTTACCAAAGCCGGGCATGTCTGAACGAAATGCCCAGGTTGTCCACAGTAAATACAGAGACCCTTACTCATCCGGTGGTGTCGTTCCTCCTGGGTAAGGTGGGCCCTTCCCAGTTGCATGGGCTCCTCTGCCGGTTCTGCCTGGAACGGTGGTCTTGAGCTGGGTTGACGGCGCATTGAAGAGGAAGAGGGATCCAATGAAGATGTCCCGTGAAGCTCTCTATGTCTCTTATCGATTGAGATAGAGAGTGTAATAAGACCCTCCAGGGTGGGTGGCCCAGGACACAGAGCTAGCTGGTTCTTTACCCTGTCATTGAGGGCCTCAATAAAAGCTGCTTTAAAGGCCTCGTTGTTCCAAGTGGTCATAGCTGCCAAAGTCCTAAACTCCAGTGCCATGTCAGCTACCATTCTCCGTCCCTGGGAGAGATGTAACAATTTCTTACGGATGTCCTTGACTGTCTCAGAGCTACAAAAAGTCAATTTAAATTCTTCCACAAAATCCTCATAGGAACCAGATAAAAACTCAGGGTTGCGACTCTTAGCCTCAGCCCATCTAAGAGCCTTGCCTCTTAGCAGTCCCACAATAAAAGAGTTTTTAGCAGAATCGGAAGAAAAAGTGCTTGGGAAACGCTCGAAAGTCAGGCGACATTGTAACAAAAATCCATATCCATCCTCAAATTCACCGGAAAACGTTGGACAAGATGGAGGCGGAGCTAGACAGAAGTAGGTGAGTTCCGTATGTCCGGGCACTTCCGGTCCGGGCTGAATCTGAGCCGGTGGCGCTGGTTCCGGGACCGCAAACGGAGCCTGGGTGGGGGCCGATCGTGCAGTTGTTGAACCAGAGCCTCCAACTGCTGGTACCGTTGATTAGCGACAGCCAGTTGATCGATTAGGACAGGAAGAGTTTGTTCCTGCTGCGCCATCCGGGTAGCCAGGTCTGCCAGTACTGATTCCGCTGGGTTATCTTGTTGGTCGGATGATTCTGTCATGACTGGGGGAAGGTGTTTAACCCAAGACATGCAGAATCAGCACGGGAGTCAGAAGGTAAGAAATTAAAGTATTTTATTCACAAACGAGAACTAAAGGAGCACTAGAAAACCGGTGAGTAGTGCCGTGGGGTAGTGGGGAGCAGAGGTGGATGAGAGTGGAGACCCAGCCGAGCGTGAGGTGAGGCAGCAGAGAGGGGAGATCCAGGAACCGAGGAGGAGGATGGGACGTGGAATGAAGATCCGTAGTTCTTTAGCTGAATAGTGAAGGTGTGGTGAAAATCATAGGAGGGCAAACAGAACCGGGTTTCAGGAGCAAGTTCAAAATCGTAATCCAAATAACTGTCCAAGTTCCAAAATCCAAATAATCCAACACTCGAGAGCAAACTACTAGGAGCAAACGAATACAAGTGGCAGGCGTTACCATAACTGAAGTAATCATCCGGCTTCGAGTGGTGTCTCCATCCTCCTTTTAAACCTGAGCTCCAAATGATTAACTCTGCACAGCTGGTGCCCCTCCCCTCCTCACCTGTGGAACACAGAACCCCAAAGATAGTTAATTGAGGAGGAGGACTCACCTCGACCCGAGAACGATGACAACGGCAGATAGCGTTATATTTTACACAAATAAGTTTCAATTTACATATATAATGAGCCTTTTACTTGTGTAAACTAAGAAATTAATAAGCAACTAACCAACCATAGATAACTTCTTTGGGTCTAAAAAAAAAACCATTATAAATTAGTTGGCTTACTTTTAAACTTGAAATTTGCCCCCAAAGTAGCTGCCGGCTTCTGATCCCTTTTAACAGGGAGAAACCTCCAGAGGGCTCAGTATAAGCAGCCATCCTCCACGACTCACTGGGGATCATGAGGAACCTGATTCCATCTGTTTGCAACATAGTGATTAAAAGCAGATTCACACTCTTTGGTTATGACCCGAGGTTCTACCGGCTGACCCAGGGCCGGCTCTGCCCAATTTGGTGCCCAAGGCAAGATTACTCCTTGGCCTTGACGTTCTTCAGTAAAGTTGGCAAGTTATTGGCAGATTCAACATTTACAGCTTATTAACTTCTGATCAGAAGGTCATTTGGAAACGTAACATACCTCTTTGGTATCGTGAAAAGGTAGTGAACAAACCAAAACCTCTTTTTTTCTAAACAACCCGTCCTCTGTGCGCAACGCGTTACAAAACTACCGCGAGCACTCAGGGACCGTCTGCAAATGTAAACACCAATCTGCAGGTGACACATCCAGACCATTGCAAATAATTTAAATATTGAGGTTTTTATTTCCGTGTCTTTCCGATATATTTGGATTATGTATAAAGTGTAAATTTCATAATACTGCAGTAAGGTTCATGTTTAAAAATCTTGTATTCCTTTTCCTCTGTTCTGTGTATTAGCTGACTGTAAAAGGGTATGTGTTGTTGTTGTGTGTTGGAGGTTGGGAGAGGGAGGCGGGGCTCATTAGTATTGATATTAAATTAACTGACCCATACTATTTTAATTGTCTGGTACATGATAGTAATCTGTACAATATTGTGATGTTAGCACACGAGTTTAAGCTAGCATGGTTAACTCACCAACCCCCCCCCCCCCCCCCCCCAAGCCTAGTCTATAACTTATAATATTGGAGTGGCACATGTCACATTTACGCTCTGTTAGATAGAAGTGTCCTTCCTAGAGAATAAACATTTGGGACGTCATCACCCTGTGGATTTTAACATCGTTCAAGAACTTTGAGAGATTTTAAAAAAAATTAAAGGGGAATAGTTGAAAGTTTATAAAGTTATTGAAAACTTTGCAAAGATGAAAGATTGAGATTTTTTGTTCAAAAAGTAACGTGGTGAGTGACATTATTCACAATTTCATGTAAATAGAAGTTTTCATTCAATGGAATTCCATATATAAGTAGCAGTAGCATCTTCACCCTGTTTGGTTCTGATCCGAGGTTCTACCAGCTGATTGTTTCCTAAGAATCTCAGAGCCCTGTTGGGTGTGTATACAGGAATGAGATCAGACATGTATTTTGGTCCCATTGAGTGTTTTATAAACTAGAAGGAGCATTTTGAAGTCTATTCTGTGGTTTACTGGTAACCAGTGTAGGGATCTAAGAACAGGAGTGATGTGCTCCGTTCTCTTAGTTCTTCTTAAGACTCTAGCAGCAGCGTCCTGAACAAGCTGCTGTTGCTTCACAGCTTTTCTGGGAAGACCAGTTAGGAGACCATTGCATTTCCTAATGCAGCCGACTAGAAAGAAAAGCATGAATGATTTTCTCCAATGGCACGTGTCATGTTTGTATGTATAGGGAGCCCAAGTCACCTCCATCTACTTCCGGACCATGGATCCCCAAAAATAAGAAAACATATGAAAGTCATTGGAACTATAGAAGCTATTTTCTAATCTTGTTTGGTATGTGCAAAAGTTATTTTAGGCTTTGTGTGAAAATAAATGGTAAACGGTCTGTATTTGATATAGCGCCTTCTAGAGTCCTGGAACCCCCCAAGGTGCTTTACAACACAATCAGCCATTCACCCATTCACACGCTGGTGGTGATGAGCTATGGTGTAGCCACAGCCGCCCTAGGGTGCACTGACAGAGGCAAGGCTGATGAGCACTGTCGCCACCGGTCCCTCCAATCAGGCAAGGTGGGTTAAGTGTCTTGCCCAAGGACACAACGACAGTGACAGACTGAGCGGGGCTCGAACCTGCAACCTTCAAATTACGAGGCGAGCACTTAACTCCTGTGCCACCGTCGCCCAAAGAAAGATAGAGGTTGTAGAGGACTAAAAATGTGCATCACCAAATTGATGTCATAGAACCAGACCCGGAGAAAAGTTGGCTGTGAGTAGAACAACTTCAAATCCTCCTGTCACGTTGAGGGGTGGCACAACGCTGACAGCAGAAGAATGTTGGCAATGGCGGCAACGTCGACCGCGGGCGCGGCTCTTGGGAGGAGCGGGAATGACGTCAGCAGGTACAGCGGATGAGATACAGCCCACCGGAGAGGAAGTGGTGGCGCTGTCAGGACCAGGTGAGGGTGTGACCCATCTGAGAAGCTGAGGTGGCATCAACATGCATAGAGGGAAATGAGATGACTCCGGTTCTGACGGTCTGGGACGGGGAGGTGGAGCTGTCAGGACCAGGCAGAGATGTGGAGGTGTGGCGCTTCTTTGATGCTGAGAAGGCAGCTCTTAGCACGGCGCTTGCTGACAGGTTAGGATTCCTCGAGAAGGAGGGAGCTTGTGGGCTGCTGCAAGCGTCCCGCAGATCCTCAGCAAAATCCCATAAAACCATATCCTCTAAAGGATATTGCTCAAGGTAATGGCTGGCCCATTGTAGGGCTCTTCCCCTGAGGAGGAGCACAGTGTTAACTATCAAGTCCATGTCTAAAGCGTCCGGGCCATAAAAGCGCACCACATCCAAGAAAAAAGTCCGACAGGAGTCCGGGTCTCCATAATAGTTGTACAGCTGGGTAATCCGCTGGGTCCTGGGTGGTCGGTCCATTCTGTCACGTTGAGGGGAAGGTTAGGACCCAAAGTGCAGATTACCCAGACGACAAGAGGCTGGAGATGATGTAAAGTAAAAATGCTTTATTTTGCAGGACGAACAAAAATAAACCCAAAGGCAGCGAGCCAAAAGTCCAAAAATCCAAAAACCCTGGTAACAAAAACAAAAGCTCACTGAGAGCACCAAAACCTGGAGACATGATCTCAACTAGAGCACGAAACAACGCTGACAAACATACAATGGACCGACAACCACACAGAGACAAGACAGGGCTTAAATAGACTGGGAAGATGAGGGAGATGAGTGCAGGTGTGTGGGGGGAGGGGCCAGGTGAAGGCAATTACTAAATCAGGGAGGAGGAAGAACACACTGGTGGGAAAAACTCACTAAATACTGAAAGGCTGTAACAAAGGAAAATGACCTAAGAGAAAAACAAAAGACCAGAAAGCATGAACCGTGACTAATATACTAAGGGGAAGCTGACACTAAAGGAAAACACCATAGAAAGAAACAACAGGGGCGTGGCTAAGAGGGGGCCAAGAGAGCACAGGACCTGGGAAAGGGATGTCTGAGGGGGGAAACCTAGAGGGCAAATGGGGAACACCAGGAGACACATGAGGAAGATGCAGACAAGACACATGAGGGCGCTAGAAGACACAAAAGGAGCATTAAACGTGGAGAAAACCACTATAAATCTCAAAGTACTCGAAGTACAGCATGTGTGTGATTCAGAGCATAAGGCAAAGCAGATTAGAAAATAGCTTTTATAGCACCATTCATGGACCCACAAGCTGACTGGAAGGGGAGGGGCCTTAGGCTCCAGACACAAGCATGCACACTGACTTCGTTGTGAATAGAAATGGGTAAGAACTATAAATCATGATGCTTTGTGCTATTTTTTGTTTTGTGATGCTGAACAGGGATTGCTGGACAAGTATCCATAGATGTTAATGGTGACAGAAATGGAGATTTCTCTTTGATGGCCATGACCAATGTGGAAGCAGGTAGCTATGAGGTAAGCGAAAATAAAAATAAGCAAATCCAAAAGTCTCTGAAAACTTTCCTAACTGGCAGAAGGTATACTGAAATGGAAAACAACTACGTGTGTTTTTAACCTGTAGGTTGTAGCAAACTACTTTGGTGTAAACAAAACTTTTCAGCTGCTGTCAGCTTTCGACAGCAGACGTTTTACTGTTAAAGGGAGACAGGAAGTGAACCAAGAACTGCCACAAACATCATGTAAGTATATTTCCCTGTGAGTTTAGGTTGAACCACAATGAACATGTTTTTGCTAATAATGGCTGTCTCTACAGGTGAACTGGGAGTTTCAGCTTTGACTGGAGTGACAGTTGGAGCCCTCCTCGGAGCCGTGATGCTCGTAGCGTTCTACTTCTTTAGGTACTAGCTCGAGTTTACATTAAATAGCTAAATGGTTTGGAATGTGTTTATTACTCGAGATTAGAAAAAACATGTTATTATGAGGGGCCGTGTAAGCTATAATTCATTCTGTTACTCTCACATACAATCATACACACACATATTTAATCTCTACACACACACACACAAATATATACTCCACACACACACACACACACACACACACACACACACACACACACACACACACACACACACACACACACACACACACATACACACACATACACACACATACACACACACACATACACACACACACACACACACACACATACACACACACACATACACACACACACACACACACACACACACACACACACACACACACACACACACACACACACACATACACACACATACACACACACACACACACACACACACACACATACACACACACATACACACACACACACACACACACACACACACACACACACACACACACACACACACACACACACACACACACACACACACACACACACAGAGCTGACTGTCTCAGCTGTTATTTGCGTTAAGGAGTGTGCACGTACAGCATGCACGCCTCGTGCACGAGCCTACTATTGAAGCTGCCGTTACGCTTTTGGCCTGTGGGGGCAATTGCGAGCATAAAAATTCAAAACTCCGTAAAGTCCCTTTAAAATAAAATGTAATTTTATGTCCAGTTAGCTGGAATTGAGGCACGGTTGACAGAAACAGTTTCTAAAAGGTTCAGCCGGACTGGCCTGTAGAGGTGCTTGTTCTGAAAAGGTCTTACATTTCATTTTCAGCCATGCTTTGAATATTAGGGAGAGGTGAGCATGTCCTTTGCTGCTCAAGAGTTGAAGATGTGACCATTTCAGGACCAGATCATTCCCCAACACCCTCTTTGCCTACTGAAGCCTCCAGCTTCGTCTCCACCGTCCATGGTTAGATCGCTTCTTTCTTGACTATGACCCGCCCTCGGACCTTTCAGCCAATAACAGATCAGTAAGGTGGTCTGCCTTCCATTTCATTCAAAGTCACATCCGTTTTATCCAAACTTCTTTTGCATTCATATATTCTCCTCCCACACACACACACATTCTTACTTGCACATTAATACATACTTTCTGGTTTAATATTATAAGAATATCAGATATAATATATATAAACACACACACACACACACACACACACATATATATATACCGGTGTGTGTGTGTGTGTGTTTATTTTATTTATTTACTTATGTTTTTGGATGATAAAGCCTCTTGAGATGTAGCATCTTGTTTTCGAGAGGGTCCTCCATCCATACAACACGCGAAAAGAAAGACAGCAATCAGCTGAACATAGAATGAATGGATAAAACAAAATTATAGTAGAAAAAATGCAATGAGAACAAAACATCTTAATTAAAATCACATTAAATCTTGTGATGTGCTGACAAGTAGAGTACACCAGGTATCTGTTTAAATACACTGGAAAATGAAAAAAATATACATTTAAAAATAAAAATTAACCAGTGAAATCTTCGCCTGGCTTAATGAGAGCCAAGACGAGCTTTCATACATACTGCAGTGGTGTGTTGTGTAAGGACCGCGCAAAACAAAATGACAAATACTATTAAAAATAACATCAAGAGGATGGAGATAGGATGCAGTAGTGTTTAATAAATTACATCATGCATGGTCTAAAATAGGAAATAAAAGTTGCTTAGCAATGCGGTTTCTTACATTGAAATCAAAGCAGTTAATTAATTGGTGCAGAATTTTTTACTGATAGTTTATCGTTATGTGTGTCTGTGTGTGTGTGTGTGTGTGTGTGTGTGTGTGTGTGTGTGTGTGTGTGTGTGTGTGTGTAGAGAATATACGTGTGTCAGAGTATGAATTATGGCTTATACAGCCCTTTATATGTTAATGTAAAAGATTTGTTCAAACTAAATAGGTTCTATGTCTTCTTTTCTGGTTACTATGGTTCCTGAAGCAGAATTACAGCACTTCAAGAGTTTGAAATGTTTTCATTAACAGTTATGTAGAGATGGTGTGAAATGTTTCCAGTGTTCGTCGTTCTTTGTAACAAATGAATTGTGAACTTTTTTGGGTTGATGGTGAACTTTCTAGGGTTCATGGTGAACTTTCTAGGGTTCGTGGTTAATCTTTCTAGGGTTCATGGTGAACTTTCTAGGGTTTATTGTGAACTTCCTAGGGTTCATGGTGAACTTTCTAGGGTTCATGGTGAACTTTCTATGGTTCATGGTGAACTTTCTAGGGTTTATGGTGAACTTTCTAGGGTTCATGGTGAACTTTCTAGGGTTCATGTGGAACTTTCTAAGGTTCATGGTGAACTTTCTAGGGTTTATGGTGAACTTTCTAGGGTTCATGGTGAACTTTCTAGGGTTCATGGTGAACTTTCTATGGTTCATGGTGAACTTTCTAGGGTTTATGGTGAACTTTCTATGGTTCATGGTGAACTTTCTAGGGTTCATGTGGAACTTTCTAGGGTTTATGGTGAACTTTCTAGGGTTCATGTGGAACTTTCTATGGTTCATGGTGAACTTTCTAGGGTTCATGGTGAACTTTCTAGGGTTCATGTGGAACTTTCTATGGTTCATGGTGAACTTTCTAGGGTTCATGGTGAACTTTCGAGGGCTCATGGTGAACTTTCTTAGCCTAGTGAACTAGACCAAATTCTCGCTTTGCAAAGAATGGTCTAGGCATGCTCCATTGGAACCTCAGCAGCTCCTACCAGGACTCTGGCTAGCCAATCACAGCTCTCTAGAGGGGTTTCAAACACATAAAGAGCTGTGATTGGTCCATAATGGTGGGCCAATCATGCTCTATCTGCTTAGTGAACAAATCACAGAGCTTTATCCGCTTTGTGGGCCAATCAGGGCACTCTATATGCCTGGTGGGTGGGATGATGCAACAGAGTGAAACAAGAGTATGTCACATTCATTGTGCAATGGAATGCGGAGATCATTTGAAAGACAACGGTAGAATCCACCCCACAACCAAGAGCCGTCAATGGAGCGTGGCCAGACTAAATAATACATTTATTTAGTCTGGCTTGCCAGGCTAGAACTTTCTAGGGTTCATGGTGAACTTTCTAGGGTTCATGGTGAACATTCTTGGGTTCATGGTGAATTTTTTAGGGTTCATGGTGAACTTTCCAAGGTTCATGGTGAATTTTCTATGGTTCATGTGGAACTTTCTAGGGTTTATGGTGAACTTTCTAGGGTTCATGTGGAACTTTCTATGGTTCATGGTGAACTTTCTAGGGTTCATGGTGAACTTTCTAGGGTTCATGTGGAACTTTCTATGGTTCATGGTGAACTTTCTAGGGTTCATGGTGAACTTTCTAGGGTTCATGGTGAACTTTCTAGGGTTCATGGTGAACTTTCTAGGGTTCATGGTGAACATTCTTGGGTTCATGGTGAATTTTTTAGGGTTCATGGTGAACTTTCCAAGGTTCATGGTGAACTTTCTATGGTTCATGTGGAACTTTCTAGGGTTTATGGTGAACTTTCTAGGGTTCATGTGGAACTTTCTATGGTTCATGGTGAACTTTCTAGGGTTCATGGTGAACTTTCTAGGGTTCATGTGGAACTTTCTATGGTTCATGGTGAACTTTCTAGGGTTCATGGTGAACTTTCTAGGGTTCATGGTGAACTTTCTAGGGTTCATGGTGAACATTCTTGGGTTCATGGTGAATTTTTTAGGGTTCATGGTGAACTTTCCAAGGTTCATGGTGAATTTTTTAGGGTTCATGGTGAACTTTCTAGGGTTCATGTTGAACATTCTTGGGTTCATGGTGAATTTTTTAGGGTTCATGGTGAACTTTCCAAGGTTCATGGTGAATTTTCTATGGTTCATGTGGAACTTTCTAGGGTTTATGGTGAACTTTCTAGGGTTCATGTGGAACTTTCTATGGTTCATGGTGAACTTTCTAGGGTTCATGGTGAACTTTCTAGGGTTCATGTGGAACTTTCTAGGGTTTATGGTGAACTTTCTAGGGTTCATGTGGAACTTTCTATGGTTCATGGTGAACTTTCTAGGGTTCATGGTGAACTTTCTAGGGTTCATGTGGAACTTTCTATGGTTCATGGTGAACTTTCTAGGGTTCATGGTGAACTTTCGAGGGCTCATGGTGAACTTTCTTAGCCTAGTGAACTAGACCAAATTCTCGCTTTGCAAAGAATGGTCTAGGCATGCTCCATTGGAACCTCAGCAGCTCCTACCAGGACTCTGGCTAGCCAATCACAGCTCTCTAGAGGGGTTTCAAACACATAAAGAGCTGTGATTGGTCCATAATGGTGGGCCAATCATGCTCTATCTGCTTAGTGAACAAATCACAGAGCTTTATCCGCTTTGTGGGCCAATCAGGGCACTCTATATGCCTGGTGGGTGGGATGATGCAACAGAGTGAAACAAGAGTATGTCACATTCATTGTGCAATGGAATGCGGAGATCATTTGAAAGACAACGGTAGAATCCACCCCACAACCAAGAGCCGTCAATGGAGCGTGGCCAGACTAAATAATACATTTATTTAGTCTGGCTTGCCAGGCTAGAACTTTCTAGGGTTCATGGTGAACTTTCTAGGGTTCATGGTGAACATTCTTGGGTTCATGGTGAATTTTTTAGGGTTCATGGTGAACTTTCCAAGGTTCATGGTGAATTTTCTATGGTTCATGTGGAACTTTCTAGGGTTTATGGTGAACTTTCTAGGGTTCATGTGGAACTTTCTATGGTTCATGGTGAACTTTCTAGGGTTCATGGTGAACTTTCTAGGGTTCATGTGGAACTTTCTATGGTTCATGGTGAACTTTCTAGGGTTCATGGTGAACTTTCTAGGGTTCATGGTGAACTTTCTAGGGTTCATGGTGAACTTTCTAGGGTTCATGGTGAACATTCTTGGGTTCATGGTGAATTTTTTAGGGTTCATGGTGAACTTTCCAAGGTTCATGGTGAACTTTCTATGGTTCATGTGGAACTTTCTAGGGTTTATGGTGAACTTTCTAGGGTTCATGTGGAACTTTCTATGGTTCATGGTGAACTTTCTAGGGTTCATGGTGAACTTTCTAGGGTTCATGTGGAACTTTCTATGGTTCATGGTGAACTTTCTAGGGTTCATGGTGAACTTTCTAGGGTTCATGGTGAACTTTCTAGGGTTCATGGTGAACATTCTTGGGTTCATGGTGAATTTTTTAGGGTTCATGGTGAACTTTCCAAGGTTCATGGTGAATTTTTTAGGGTTCATGGTGAACTTTCTAGGGTTCATGTTGAACATTCTTGGGTTCATGGTGAATTTTTTAGGGTTCATGGTGAACTTTCCAAGGTTCATGGTGAATTTTCTATGGTTCATGTGGAACTTTCTAGGGTTTATGGTGAACTTTCTAGGGTTCATGTGGAACTTTCTATGGTTCATGGTGAACTTTCTAGGGTTCATGGTGAACTTTCTAGGGTTCATGTGGTACTTTCTATGGTTCATGGTGAACTTTCTAGGGTTCATGGTGAACTTTCTAGGGTTCATGGTGAACTTTCTAGGGTTCATGGTGAACTTTCTAGGGTTCATGGTGAACATTCTTGGGTTCATGGTGAATTTTTTAGGGTTCATGGTGAACTTTCCAAGGTTCATGGTGAACTTTCTATGGTTCATGTGGAACTTTCTAGGGTTTATGGTGAACTTTCTAGGGTTCATGTGGAACTTTCTATGGTTCATGGTGAACTTTCTAGGGTTCATGGTGAACTTTCTAGGGTTCATGTGGAACTTTCTATGGTTCATGGTGAACTTTCTAGGGTTCATGGTGAACTTTCTAGGGTTCATGGTGAACTTTCTAGGGTTCATGGTGAACATTCTTGGGTTCATGGTGAATTTTTTAGGGTTCATGGTGAACTTTCCAAGGTTCATGGTGAATTTTTTAGGGTTCATGGTGAACTTTCTAGGGTTCATGTTGAACATTCTTGGGTTCATGGTGAACTTTCTAGGGTTTATTGTGAGCGGGCATGATGGGTGGGTTAGGTGCAGCTGTAGTTTTGTTTTGTTTTGTATTTGGACCAAACATCCAGGTCAGCAGCTAGCAGGGGTTTAATAGTTGGTAAGAAAATGTGGATTTTTAGGTGAAAATCAAAATTCATATAACACCTAATAATGAAAGCTGCTGCTTCCCATAGTTTACACTCAATGTTAGGAATGTTACCCATCATCCATTTATCTGCAGAAAAAACTACAGAATCACCATCCAGCGCCGCTCCCGTGCTGACGAGCCTTACTGCGGAAAGCACCACCAGCTCCGGGAGGACTCCATCAAATCTCACTTCTCAGCAGCGTAACAAGCAGCTTCACAACAAACAACTCCTGTGTGAATGAAGCCAAACTCTACTCTAATTTTTACGATGAATTGAAAATCCATGTGTGTTATTTTTTACTCTATAATATTCAAGTACACTTTTAACAAGAATCACAAGACAGATATTTATTGATTTTCTGCATTATTATGAATTATTTGTCATAATTGTTCTATGGTCCATACAGTAAATGTTTTTGAAGTCCTCTGCACCAAATCCCTTTCCCATAAAGCATCTCAGCAGTTTGAGCCAGAATGAGCCATCTCAGAGCTGTTGCTGGCCACGCCCACTCATCCCTTGATAGGGTGGGTGTGGGAATTACAGTCACATTCCAGGTTCTATGTCACTTCCATCTGACTTAAACAGATAAATCACATGGTTCTGTCCTACATGTACACGCAAACACACACACACACTTAAACACATGCAAACCTCGACACCACACTGGCTCCAGAATAAACAGACATTCCCAGGTCAGCTGAGAAACTTAGTCCGTGCTATGCCTGGGTCAAAAATGTCTGATCCAACTATTATTTACCTAACACTCCACAGGTGAGAGTGGTTCTCTGCTAGTTTCCCTTATTTTGACGTTCCAATTGACGACAGTTCTTATATTATTACTGATTAACCAATCACGTTTCGAGTTAGACAGTGCAGCACAACAGGATTCACAAGGTCTATTTTCAAGGTAATTTCTCTTTCTGGTTTTTGTTCTTTCCCCACATCCTGACCTTTTTGCATCCTTCCTTCGAGTGCTGTTAATTCCATAACTAAATAAAGTTCCTCTAGATTGGATAATGTATTGTTTTTAACTATTTGTTTTCCAGCTGACTTATTTATAGGAACTCTTAAGTTATTCTTAAATTATATTTGTAATATATGAAGAAACATATTTGCTATTGGCAAAAAAAAATACTGGGTTTCCTACCTAAACACATGGAACCTCAGTTATGATGCATAACTGTTTAAACCAGGGGTACCCAATCCTGGCCCTGGAGGGCCGGTATCCAGCAGGTTCTGTGGTTTCTCCCCTCCAACACACTTGTGATTCAGAGGCTGAATCACCTGTGCAGCAGCTCATCAAGCTCTACAGAAGCCCGCTTCGAACCTGCTGATTGAAATCAGGTGTGTTGAAGCAGGGTTACAGTGATCCCTCGCTACATCGCGGTTCGTTTATCGCGGATTCACGACTTCACGGATTTTTTCTTTGGAGCCTTATTCAAGGGAAATTTGCCGATTCGCGGTAGTTTTCATCATCATTTCTTTAATATTCTAACATTTTAATATTAGTGCCTGTTTTAGATTAAGTGTTCTGTACATTAAAGGGTGGTTTCTTAACAGTACTATGTAAAGGGAGGGTTTTAAAAGTCTGAATACTGAATACGTACCTGTTAAATAAATACTGTTCTGTACTGTATATATGGAGTCCCTACTTCGTGGATTTTCACCTATCGCATCCAGGTCTGGAACGCATCTACCGCGATAAACGAGGGACCACCTGGAAAACTAAAACCTGCTGGATACCAGCCCTGCAGGACCAGGATTGGGCACCCCTGGTTTAAACCAATGATTATTGTTTGTGAGATTCAGTGACATCACAGAGAAGCTGGAGACAGCACTGGTGCTAGTTGAGTTCTGGTTCTGGTTCCACTGGCAGCTGAAATGGGCTTCAGAACCACCAACCTGAATAACACAAAATTATTTGGACATATATCATAACAACTTTGTGACAAAATATGAGGAACTAAAAAAATGTATGATTGAAATGTATGTAAGCATATTTATAATTGTTTTTAACGTTTCTCTGATTTTGTTGTATCCTCTATCATTGATTTCACTGCATTTATTTGTTTATGTATTTTGCCCTCTGTTTTCTGTCATTGCCCACATATATATTTTTATTGTCATTTTGTTTTTTCCAGCAGACAGTGCTGTCTCTCCTGCTACTGCTCTGGCTATGGGATATTAAACACTGATGATAACAATAATGCTTCTCTAGATAATGTGACCAGTTCCTGCTGAACCTAAAGCTTTGTTCGGACCACCCCACCCAGATTACACAACTTGCTATGACAGTACACATGTAAAGACTTCATAAGGAACCAGAACCATAATCCCACTGTTCTGAGGATTGTTCACACCAAAACCAGGATTCAGGAGGAGGAACCAGGTTTACTTCTAATGAAGCCAGTTCTGATGTGTTTTTGGGTCATTGTCACCTTATCCATATCAGAGTTTCTACCAACTAGTTGATCGTTTCAGGTGAATCAGAATCAGGTTTATTCAGTTCAATTCAATTCAAAAATACTTTATTAATCCCAGAGGGAAATTGATTGCTGTAGTAGCTCAGAATAATAGTAATAATAATAGAAATAATAATAATAATAATAATAATAATAATAATAATCAAGTCATCAAAGAGGTGTTGTATATTACAATGGCTGTTGGCAGGAAGGATCTCCAGTAGCGGTCAGTGTTGCAGCCAAACTGAAGAAGCCTCTGACTGAAGACACTCTTCCGTTGTCGGACAGTCTTGTGAAGAGAATGCTCAGGGTTGTCCATCATTTTCTTGATTCTCTGGAGAATCCTTCTTTGCATTATCTCCTCCAGCGGTTCCACAGTCGTCCCCAGAACAGAACCAGCCTTTGTTATTAGGCTGTTGAGCCTTTTCAGGTCCCTGCTTCTGATGCTACTACCCCAACAGACGATGGCTGAAGAGATTACACTCTCAACAACAGACTTGTAGAAGATCTGCAGCATCTTGCTACAGACATTGAAGGACCTAAGCATCCTCAAGAAGTGCAGTCTGCTGTCTCCCTTCTTGTAAATGGCCTCGCTGTTCTTTCTCCAGTCCAGTCTGTTGTCCAGGTGAACTCCAAGGTGTTTGTATTCCTCAACCACCTCCACTTCTTCTCCCATGATGGAAACAGTGTTTGACTCCACCCTGTTTCTTCTGAAGTCTAAAATCATCTCCTTTGTTTTGTTCACGTTCAAGGTCAGATGATTGTTTCCACACCATGCCACAAAGCGCTCCACCAGCTCTCTGTACTCAGCTTCCTGTCCATCTCTGATACACCCGACAACTGCAGAGTCATCTGAGTATTTCTGTAGATGACAGGTCTCTGACTTGTACTGGAAGTCTGAGGTGTACAGGGTGAAAAGGAATGGTGAGAGTACAGTCCCCTGTGGTGCTCCAGTGGTACTGATCGCCTGGTTTGATGTGCAGTTCTTCAGCCTCACAAACTGTGGTCTGTTTGTCAGGTTGTCTTTAATCCAGGCGATAGCTGAGGCCCCCACCTGTGTCTTCTGGAGTTTCTGGCAAAGTACATCAGGCTGGATTGTGTTAAATGCACTGGAGAAATCAAAGAACATGACCCTCACAGTGCTGCCTGCTTTGTCCAGATGACAGTGGATTGGTTGAAGCAGCTGGATGATGGCATCTTCAACTCCAACTCTATGGCGATAAGAAAACTGCAGCGGATCCTGATATGTTCCAGTTTGCTTATTCAGGTGGACCAACAGGAGTCTCTCCAGGACCTTCATGATGTGGGATGTCAGGGCAACCGGTCTGTAGTCATCATTGACTGATGGGCGAGTTTTCTTTGGAACTGGAACAAGGCAGGATGTCTTCCACAGGACTGGATCCTTCTCCTGGGCCAGGCTGAGGTTGAAGAGGTGCTGCAGAATCCCACAGAGCTGCTCTGCACAGGCCTTCAGTACTCTGGGGCTGACACCATCTGGACCTGCAACCTTGTTCCTGTTCAGTCTCTCCAGCTGGCTCTTCACCTGACTTCTAGAGACAGATAGAATAGAATAGAATAGAATAGAATACTTTATGTGTCAATTCTTCGAATGTGCTTGCCATACAAGGAATTGAAATTACGTTTCACACTGTCCCATGCGTAGACATTTACATAAAGTGCTTATGCACAACAATAACAAAACAAAAAACACCCCTAACAATAAGATAATATTAAACAGGTAAATATCACTAATAATATACAAAACATATAGCAGCAGGTGTGTGCAATTTCAATGCAGAGGTAGTTGTTTACAATAGATAGATAGATAGATAGGTGGGAGGGGGAGGTAAATGGGGCAGCAGCATCTCCTGACTTGGTTGAAGACAGATTTATACAACCAGAAGAGTCCATGACTGTGTTAGAGGACAAACGAGCTGGCATGTGACAGGAAAATGTTGGATCAGAGGAGGATGGGATGTCTGATTGGCTGGGGACAGGCGAGGAGGATGCTGGGTTTGTTCCTGAACTGAACCTGTTGAAGAACTTGTTCAGTTCATTGGCTGTGTCCAGGCTGCCATCTGTGCAATCCTTCCTCTGCTTGAAGCCTGTGATCTTCTTCATCCCTGACCAGACATCTCTGATATTGTTCCTCTGTAGGTTGTTCTCCAGCTTCTTCCTGTATGCCTCCTTGCTGTCTCTGATCTTGATCTTCAGTTGCTTCTGTATACTCCTCAATAATTCCCTGTCTCCCTCCTTGAAGGCTCTTTTTTTCTCATATAGCAGATTCTTCAGTTCACTCGTGATCCAGGGTTTGTTATTAGCGAAGCATCTCACTGTTCTGGTGGGTATGATGTTATCCACACAGAAGTTTATATAGTCAGTGACACATCCAGTCATGGCATTGTTGTCCTCTTCATATCCTTGGCAGAGAGTCACCCAATCTGTGGTCTCAAAACAACTCTGCAGGGCTTCTTCAGCGTCCTGTGACCATTTTCTCACAGTTCTTCTTGTCACAGGTTGCCTCTGAACAAGTGGTTTGTATTCTGAGCAGAGAAAAACAAGATTGTGATCTGACTGTCCCAGAGGAGGTCTTGTTTTGGACATGTATGCATTCTTTACATTTGCATAACACAAATCCAATGTCTTGTTTTCTCTGGTGGAGCAGCTGACAAACTGTTGAAATGTTGGAAGTGTAGCAGAGAGCGAGGCATGATTAAAATTCACCAGATACAGCCACACATGCATTAGGGTTCTGTATTTGTAGCTTAGCGTCAACATATTGTCACTGCCCCAGCATCCTGGAGCATAGAACAGCACAACCCGACCAAGGTTAAACACACAACATGTAGACCAGGCAGCTGTACAAGATGCTCATTACCCCCATAGCTTTGCTATGCCAAAATAAAAAAAAAATAAAAAAAAACTCAACATATACAGGGCTCAGCATAAATGAGTACACCCCACTACATTTGTCAGAAAACCTTTAGTTTGCTTTCAGAATAAGCATTTTCTATGAAATACTAAACTACAAAATACTCCCACAAATGTGGGCCGTTGATTGCAAACTAGATTTGTTCATTTGCACACACAAAAAAGTGATTTTCCTAACAAATCCTTTCACGCCCATGTTGCAAAAATGATTACACCCCAGTTATAGTCTTAGGAGAAAAGCCACTGTTGCATTTCTGAAGAACAGGGTGAAGGTGATTGAATGTCTCCTGATCTGAGGCCAGTCAACACCTGTGGGGAGTTCTGCAGCAGCAAGTTGAACATCACTCTCCATCCAGCATCCAGGCTCTAGAGGTTCTTCAAGAAGAATGGAAAAAGATAGATGTTGCACTATGCCGATACCATGGTCATACAAAAGACTAGATGTAGTAGTTTCTGTTGTGGGGTGTTTTCATTTTGCTTTAACCAATTTTAGTAAAACTGAAGATTTTGTGACAAGTTTTATTTTTAACCTTCATTTCATGTTATGGAGTTAAACACGTGTTCAATAAAACCCAGCTTGATGAAGATTCTGGAAATTGTTCTTTTGTTCATGAGCTACTGATTCAATTTGTACTTTTTAAAGGGGGTGTACTCATTTATGCTGAGCACTGTAAGCACAAAACTTCAGACCGTTCACAGACATGAGTCTCCAAGAGGCAGGTGGGAGGGGCTATAAGCCTTCTTGCTTCAGAGAGAGCCGCAGCCTCAGTGTGTGTGATCAATCCCTGTAGTTCACAGGTGGAAAGGAGTTCCAGGGAGTGTAGAGCACATTGACTCTTTAGCTTTAGTGACCTTGTCAGGTCAGACCACAGTTCCGAATGGGCGGGTTTCACAGCATCTGTCTGCATTCCTCTTGTGGGGGTTATCTTCTCCGCAGCCTCAAGGCTACCACCAGATTCAGATAAGAATTGTTTTGGGGCAGGCAGAGATAATATCCTCCCTTCCTTGCAGATCTTAGCTGGTCTTCAGTCCCTCAGTAAATCCAATAATTGGGTTTAAACTTGCCTATAACATGCAGTGACTTCCTCAGTAATCACATCCATTTGCAGAATCGCTGCTAGCTTGCGGTTCACCACGAGCATTGTCTGAGTCTGAGCGGTCCCCGCCTGGCAGACTTTCCTTGAGTTCCGGTGACTCTCCATTCACTCCCAAATTTCCAAAATACCAGAAATCCTCGCACTCCAATCAGAAGAAATCCAGAAATCATAAATCCAAAATATCCATGTGTCTTCTGCATCCTCACAGACAGCTGGGGGAGGCACATAATCTTGTACTCCTTCCAAGAATCTAAAATATACATGGGCAAGCCTCCTGCTCCGTTCTGATTATGGAGAAAATATTATGAGCAGCTTACCTGGTTCATGATTTAATAATAAATGGGGTTTCAGGAGGAATGCAGAGAAGTGCTATGTTAGACTGACAGAACAAGATCCTTGGGAAAAGATAAAGGAGGAGAGAAAAGAAAAGGCACCTATGCTCAGAATGCCAGAAGAAGGAAAAGCTGGAGAATCTGGAGGTGGCCCTCCTCCCCTCCACTATAACCACATCATTATGCTGCCACTACCACGATGGACAGTTGGTCCAGTCTTGCCAGGTCTGTAAGTCCCACCTTGATGCCTCCAAACAGTCTTCTTGTCTTTGTGTTCAAACAGCTCCATGTTTGTCTCTTCTAAAGTCAGATTTGTCTTGTCTATGTAGATGTGAACTTGAAGGTGTCTCTTTTGTATCAGTAGCTTTGTTCTGTGTCCTCTTAGTTCAGGATCATGTAAAACTTTCAGCGTGGACAGAGACTGGTGACCCAGCAGGTTCCTGACCATGTTCCTTCCATCTGAGGGGGACAGATCTTTTCTGGCCAGTCCAGGAAATCCTACTTCAATTCAGACTCGTGAACTCAATTACTGTTTCTATGAACTTGCTTGTTATTCCACCCTGGACATTAAAGTCTGTAAATGAGTCTGACCATCATGCTGCTGATGATGAGAGAATGTGTGTGTGTGTAACTGAACGGTTTATGGTTGAGTGGTTTACTCTTCTAATATTTAAAATAGCAGGTGTGAGTTAAAACCTACGCTGTAATAAAAGACAGCCTCAAAACGTTGTTTCCATGTATTTTTCTTATTTCTTAAGTCTCCCTGTGAAGTTTTGATTGTTAAACTCAATTTTGTGTGTTTTGCTATTGAAAACTTAAAATTGGTTGTTATTTCAACAAATTGTTATATTTTCTGGATTCTCGTGTGTTCAGTTAACTTAAAACTGCAATTTATAGATTAAAAATTGACACCCCCCCCCCCCCCCCCGTTTTGTTAACACAAGTTCAAAAAATTAATCTATTTGTTCAGTTAACATAAACTTTTAATTTGAATGGACAACCATAAATGTCTAACTTAAATTTATAAGTGAAACTAATGTAGAATTGTGGGTATGTTTAACAAGACAAAATGTTTTTTTTCTTTTGGTAATTAACAAGATTTGTTGTCAACTCACAACATAATGTTCAAACAAAGCATAGTTATGATTTATATTTGTACAACTTGAAATTTAGAGTTGAAAGAAAGTGTTCATTTAAGTTGGCATGACTCAAGTTTTAGGCAGTGTGTGAACTTTTATTTTTCAGTTAATCTGGCTTACAATTTATTGCAGTGTACAATACAGATATGGTTTATATACTATAATATATAATTCAAGAAATATGAAAAATTATATCAAACAGTTTTAATATACTTTTTTTTTACATTTTCCACCTTCCATCAAGACCATTTTCTTCCTGATGAACGTATTCTTCTTTTTTTAGGAAAGTTAGGGTTAACCCTAACCCAACATGCTGCATTAACAGCAATAAATATAATAGGACAGGTTGGTTTTTTATTTATTTTTATTTTTTTGGTTTATGTTTATTCTGATTGTGAGTACTGTTGCATCCCTTGGGTTTGTACATTGTTAATGTACAAATTAATAGGTTTCCTCAAAAGTAAATAAAGATGTTTGCTTGATAGATAATTGATGTTTGATCTTTTCTCACTGGTTATTGAATATAAATCACTGTTTTAATTTAGACAGTTTAATATCATTTGCCAAAAGGCTTTTGGTATGGAGTTATACCAGTGGGTACTCAGTATGAACCAAGACTCCATCCATGTCAGTCATTGTGTTCGTGGGCAAGATACACACCCTCCTTACATGCTGGTGGTCAGAGGGACCAGTGGCACCTGTGTCCAGCAGCCTATGTCAGATGCTCCAGGACTGCTGAGGTTACCATGTACTCATCACCACCTGCATGTGAATCATCACACTATAATGCACTTTAATTCACCGACTTAGAAAATGCTTTACAAAATGATCATATGTTAAAGAGGCAAATTAACTACTTTTTAAAAATTACAGCGACAGCACTGTCCAAAGTGTAGGGGAGGTGCTTTAACTAGCTGGATACTCAACTTCTGACACACGTGTGAGGAAATTCAATTCAGTGTATTTATAAAGCACCAAATGCCACCGAGTCGTCTCAAGGCACTTCACAAAGTAAATGCTCCAACTGAACCTACTTATCAGTGCACTGAGTTCAGTTCTTAATGCCAGTCAGTTATCCTATGTTTCCTATGTAAGATTGATTACAGACTTGTGTCAGTGACTTGATGTAATGTCCATACTAAGCAAGAAATGTGGTGAGCATGTCCTTCAGAAACAAAACCAAAGGGATGAGCCTGGGGTAACTGTAAAGCTGCAAGGGCAAATTTGGAAAACAAATGAGCCTAAAACTTTTTTCATGCCTCTTAACACTCCAACATAGCATAGCTGTAAGAATATTGTAGAGATAAAAAAAATGAAAAACATTAATGGAGTGGTTCTCTCACATTTGTCTAAAGCTTCCATCAATAACACATTTCAGACTGAAAGCAAGTACACTTTCCTGGGTCCTCCACTCATTACACACTCCCATATTCAGCAACAGAACACCACTGGTGGGAGAGGTTCTCCACTCAATAATATCAGAGAAGGAGAAACAGCCAGCTGTTACTACTTCAACTTTAAGGACTAACTACCAGAGTCCCAAAAAACACCATCTGAATTCACAGACGTAAGACGTTTGGACCTCGACAACGGCCACTAGTGTTTAGCACTATCTCGTTTCCTCTGGCGGACACGGCTCAGGGACAATACCTAATGGGAGGGGTGAGTGTTTGCATTCAAAACCTAGCTTGTTTTGTAGCTCTGCTATTGCTACTGTACATTAAACCTGCCTGTTTTGACTGGTAGTTTTCATTTTCAGACAAAACTTGTAAATTGTTGAAATGTTAAAAGCTGGAAAATGATCAGCAACACCATTAGTTAGTGATGAAACGCAGGTTAGGTGTCTGTTGGATTGTTCTGTGGGACAGAATAAAGTAGCTTTAGAATGGATTAGTGGATACTTATGAAGATCGACTCTTCTGTGTGGTGCATTCGGTTTTCCATTGTGACCATTAAAGCTGAACCCAGAGCTGATTTAGAGATAAGAGCCTTTGAATGAAGACCTCACTAAGATGTAGAAACAACAACCATCAGACAGAAATCAGAAGTCTTCAGGCATGCAGCGAGAACACTCCAAAGAGCCATAATAGGTATACCCCCACAAGCACACATTCCAGACACAACTGTTGGAAAAATTACAAAGGAAGTCAATTAGTCCCAACAAAACAAAGAGAACTGAGTTTGGCTGTTTCCTCTTCGTGCCACCACTAAGCTGATTTGGACATCATCCAACTGGCCATCAACTGTTGATTTGCGTGACGTCAAAAGATTCTTATCAGATCTCACTTCTCATGCCCAAGCCCCATTAGGAACTGAAGGCATCCTCTCTCAACGTTGGGAGAAATTGCTTCCTCCCATCTTTTCCTTCATACTTCCTTTCTTATTATCACTTTCCATATCTCTTCCCACATCTTTTTTCTTTAGTCTCCTTCTACAGATCACATTTTTTCAGACTTGAGTTCAATATTTTAAATATTTCAAATTAATTAGCAACGTTGAATGATTCCAGAAAGCTACAAAACTCACTCTATACAAAAGTTTTTAATTTTATTTTATTTGATGACACATGGCCAGCAGTAGTTCAGGAGGCTGAGGGGGCTGTCCAGTAATCAGAAGGTTGTAGGTTGCAGATTTGATTCCAGCTCACTAGAGAATGCTGCTGTTGTGTCCTTGGGCAAAACAACTTAACCTGCCTTGCCTGCTGGTGGTGGTTGGAGGGACCAGTGGTGCCAGTGTTTAGCAGGCCTCACCTCTGTCAGTGCACCCCAGGGCAGCTGTAGCTGGCTCATTCCCACCAGCATGTGTGTGAATGTGTCTGATTGTGTTGTGAAGCACCTTGGGGGGTTGTAGAACTCTATGCTATACAAAGACAAGCCATTTACCATTCTAGGGGTTCTAAAACACCCCAAAGTGCTTTACAACACAGCTATTTACCCACACACTTTCTGGTAGTAATGAACTACAATAAATTTAATTTTAATCACAATTACAATCTGAGTTTTGAACGATTATATAAACAAAATGAGCTGACTATATGCTCCTCCCTCAAGTTTTACTTCCAGTTCCAAATTGAGCACACCTCTGATTTATGTGAAAGCAGGGAGAGGGATGGTACAAAATACCTGGGACAATTTTTACATTAACTGATGGGACGTGTAAATAAATTGTGTAATGCTGGAGAAGTCCAACAAGGTTATTTATCCACAGCAATGTTAGAGTTCAACAGACAGTCAAGTGTCCAGAATTGATTTTGAATAAACTTGAGAATTCTCTCTGTACATTTACTTTTGTGGAAACAAAAAATGGTTGAGCATGAATCATCCTCAACTGTTAGGAAATATCTATCATCCACCATTCAACCATCCATCCACCTATCTTACCTTACTGGCCGCACTCAGTCCATCCAGTTAAAATCCTTTTCCTCAGAACCCTCCCCAGTCAAGTCAGGTGCCCCTCCTCTTCATAGTATACCTCCTCCGTATCGGCAAAATCTTCCACAAATTCAATATCCAGTTTCACTGCTTTGCGGATGACACCCAGCTCTACATTTCCAGTAAGCCCAACTCAACTCTCCCACCATCCTCCCTTACACTCTGCCTCTCTGAAATCAAATCATGGTTCACCTCTAATTTCCTCAAACTCAACGGCAATAAAACTGAACTTCTTCTAGTTGGCACTAACTCCACCCTCTCAACATCTGACAGCTTTTCTTAAACTATTGACAGTGTCATAGTCTCCCCCTCCCCTCACGTCAAGAGTCTAGGTGTCATTCTCGACAGCTCACTTTCTTTTCAGGCTCACATTAATAACTTAATTTGGTCAGCATACTTCCATCTACGTTCCATAAACCGTCTCCGTCCCTCACTGACCCCTCACACTGCCGCCATTCTCGTCCACAGCCTCGTCACCTCCCGTAACGACTATTGCAATTCACTTATTTATGGTCTCCCCAACAAACTCCTTCATAAACTGCAACTGGTCCAGAATTCAGCAGCCCGTATTATCACCAGAACCCCTTCCTTTCACCACATCACCCCGGTTCTCCAGCAGCTTCACTGGCTCCCAGTTAAATTCAGGTCCATCTTCAAAATTCTCCTCCATACCTTCAAAGCAATCCACAACCTCTCTCCTCCATATATCTCAGACCTTATAAGTATTCACACCCCGTCCCGTTCACTCAGATCTTCTTCTTCCATCCATCTTGCGGTTCCTTCTGCCCGTCTCGCTACCATGGGGAGCAGAGCTTTCAGCCACTCTGCTCCTCGTCTCTGGAACTCACTTCCCCCAGACATCAGGAACATCGACAGTTTTACCCTTTTCAAAACAAAACTCAAAACACACATGTTTAAATCTGCCTACAACCTCTGATTTTATTGAACTGTTTCTCTCTTTGTTTTTTCTTGTTTGGGTTTTATTATTGTTTTATTGTATTTTATTAAGTGTTTTCTGTCAAGTGACCTTGGGTGTTCTGAAAGGTGCTTTTAAATAAAATGTATTATTATTATTATTGTTATTATTATTATTATCCATTCACCCATAATCCAACCATCAATCATTCCATCCAATATTTCATCCACCATCAACCCATCCATCCGTCCACCCACCCACTCATCAGGCAACCACCCACCACCCACTATCCATCCATCCGACCAGCATCCAACCATCTATCCACCAAGCATCAAACCATCCACCATCCATCCATTTTTCCACTCATCCACTAGCCAACCATCCATTCATCCATCATCCATCTGTTCATCATCCAACCATCGATCATACATCTGACCCAGTGGGAGCATATAGAGATCTAAGAGCACTGGTCCAAGAATTGAGCCTTGGTGTATCCCACATGTCATGGTGATCTGCTTTGATTTGTGATGACCAATAGACGACATAACCCCAGTCAATGAGGTATGATTGGAACCAACTACGGACTGTGCCTGAAAGTCCCACCCAGCTATTGCGTGCTAAACATCTGCATTTAGAATCCATATTTAGACAAATATCATTTAATACTGTATTCATTGCAGTATCAGTGCTGTGGTCTTGTCCAAAGCCTGACTGAAAAACATCTAGAATGTTGGTCACCAAAAGTTGTTTAGCTGGATCATAACTGATTTGTCAATAATGATCCCAATGAAGAGGAGATTAGAAATTGGTCTGTAGTTACTCATCACTAAGGGATTTAGTCTGTTTTTCTTTAGAAGTGGCTTAACAACAGCAGTTTTCAATTATTTAGGAAAAATACCTGACATTAAAGGCAGGGTACGTGAGTTGAAATTGTTAAATAACTTTAAAAATGCTTGAATTTGACACTCTGACCCTGTTCAATGAGAAAAGGTAAGTAATCTTTTATTTTTCTCTGAAGTCCCTCCCCTGGCCTTTTCAGCTAAACAAATCATTTCTGCGAGCCTACCATGTTGGCCAATAGCACTGCTTTTCCACCAGTGGGAGATGTCAGCCAATGAGAACGAGCCTTAGTCACCATCATGCACAATGGTGTCACGTGCTTCAATAGGCTCCTCACAACAATGGTGCAAGAGATATTGTTAAGGCATTTTTGATTAAACAGGTGATTAGCACGTCCTGTAGAGTTTTATAAAGACTAAGAAAATGATTCAGCCATTAGAATCGGTTGTTTCTGAGCAGAAACGGATCATAAACATCAGCTGTTTGTTAGCGCTTCAAGGCTACATTGGTCTTGTGTTAGTTTGTTGGGCTATGAGTTGTGGTTTGTGTCTGATTTTGAGTTTTAGTCTGTTTAAACACTACAGATTTGGTTAAAATGAGTGATTAGCAGCTCCTGCAGAATCTGATGAAGGCTTAGCAAGGCTGCCTGTTAGGTACTGGGGTTGTGGGTTCACCTTTCTTCTTCACTGGTTGTTGGAGGGCTAGGGAGACTATCCAGCTATTGACCTCGGCTGCAGAGTCACCCTGCTCACCGGCAGCACATCATGTAATTAGACAGGAGGAATAAAGGAGCCAGTGAACCAGCCATTCAGCACCAGATTGTTTGCCTTAGTGGTAACGTCCAGCCACCAGAATCCGTTCCAGTTTATTGAAACCGAATCTAGTTTGTTCCCTGAAACCTTTGTTGTCATCACAGGATTCCTAACAATCCGCTCTGGATTACGCCTTTGTGTTGAAGATCTCAGTCTCTCATACCAGCCTCTGCAGTTCCCTTTGGATCTCCTGAACCACGGCTGAATCCTCCCCGGCTCTGTTCTCCTCCCGTGCGTCTCCTGTCCACCCTCCAACAACCTGCCTCACTGCTCCGGAGCCTCCACATCGACCCACAGCCCCGGTACCGGCTCACCTCTCCCACGCTCTGCTACAACCAAATCTCAGTAAGAACTCTCCCCGCTATATATTTATGTATCTCCTCGTCCCGATCATCATTTCATGTGTTATTTCTTCCAGTGATCCAATCTCTAGCTCCGGAACCAGCCCATCCCTGCTAGCCTCCGCTCACCTCTAATAAACTATTTTTACTACATCTCCTGGTCTCCTGAGAGTCAGATTGTATGTGGGTCAAATATCTTAATAGAGAAAAAACCATGACAGAACAATCTGGCCAAACCGACCCCGCAGAGACGCTTAGGAGATCAGTAGCTGATCAAAATAATCTTTTACAAATGCATGATTCATTTCTTCAGAACCTTAGGGACCAACAAGCTGTCACGAACCAACGTCTGGATCAGCTCACAATTCTCTTGTCCGATGTAGCCAGCAAGTTCAGCCCTCCTCAGCCACAAGGTGGCGCTGCTGCCTTTCCAGACCATCCTACACCCACCTCTACAGTAGCTTCTCATCACTTTCCAGCCCCAGTTCCCAAACGTTATGCAGGAGAGGTGGGTGGCTGTGCGAGCTTCTTATTTCAATGCACACTCGTGTTTAAGTCTTCACCATATTCCTTTCCGGATGATGACTCAAAAATCTCTTTCATCATTAGATTGTTGAAAGGAAAAGCCTTAAGATGGGCCGAGTCCCAGTTCCGCTATGGCCGTGGATTTAATTGCACCTTTAATACATTTGAGGAGGAGTTAAATCAAACCTTTGACCTGGAAGCTGACCGCTCCACATATTCCAGTGCATTACGGAGGGCAAAACAGGGCAATAAATCAGTGACCGAATTCTCAATAGAATTCCGCACCCTGGCCGCTTTTTTTACTACATCTCCTGGTCTCCTGAGAGTCATATTGTATGTGGGTCAAATATCTTAATAGAGAAAAAAGCGTGACACTGCCTAAATATGTCCACCAAGGAGATTATCTTTCAGCCTGGGATACTTTGTTATAAACAAAGTGTGTATCTGCTAAAAGGTAAAAGGTAAATCACATACTTCTGACAATATAACAATAAAGTAGAAATACAACGTGTAGTTATATAAACACTGTATATTTGGGTGAAAACAGACATAAGCGTTGTCCATAAAATGAAGTTAGAACTGGATAAAGTAAATAAATGTCTAACCTCACAAGTGAATCGTGAACATATGTATTTATTCTAATCATATTCTTGTGTTTTATTCATAGACATGAAGATGATTTGGAAGGAGGGGATGGATGGATCATGGTGACAGTCCAACCAAGGGACCTTCAGACATGTGAGTACAAAGTTGTATCTGTAAATGAGTGTTATGTCGGTCAGGGAACGTTTAAAAATAGTATTTTGTTGCTGTGTGGAAGTTAAATAAAGCTTTGATGAGGAGTACAACCATTTTAAAACTCTGCCAGTTATTATAAAAAATGTCACAAAAGGGGAGGTTGGACCCCAGGTGCAGAAAACCCAGAACGACTCAGAGAGGCGAGGGGTGGGAAAAGATTGAGTCTTTATTTAAGGAAAGTAAAACAAACCCCAAAGAGCCAACTCGAAACTGGAAAGTACTCAGGAGGGGGATTAAGAGACTCAAACACTGGAAACTCGAAACTGGAACTGTCATGATCCACCCCGGCCTCCCTGACTGTGTCTCTCCTGCCTTGATTACCCTTATTGTTCTCACCTGTCCCTCATTACTCTGCCCATGTGTTCCTGATTCCCTTGTGTATTTATACCTCCCTCCTTGTTGCTGTCTTGGTCGGATCATTGTCGTTTTGTGCATGTTCGTTTGTCCTGTCGCTCCCGTTCTACAATTAAACCATTTTTATTTTTTCATCCGTTGCCTGCTCTTCTGCCTCCTGAAACCCACCACCACACATGGTCTGCCACCTCCACCCACAGTACATGACAGAATGATCCGACCAACCTGGATCTGTGGTGAGCCTTGCAACATCTGCCTGGAGGATTTTTTTTTTTTTTTTGCTTTTTCTCTTTTTCAGCGGAGGGAGATTCTGGCCTGGAGTTTTGTGTTTTCGGCGCATCCTACCTGTTGTCGAGGTGGTCGAGCCCTCTGGGAGATTCCGGCGCATCCTAGCATTCTCCGGAGTGGTCGGGGTCATTCTCCTCTCCTGCTGTTCTGCCCCGTCCTGTTTTTTACAGAAGCTGCCATTTCCTGGAGTTTTTATGGAGGTAAAACCCCCTACGCACGCCATCATTCTCCGGGGTGGTAGGGCTGGTCTTCCTGCTCCGTGGTCTGCTTCCCTTCACCCGAGCCTGCCTGAGGATCCTGTCGAGTCACGGTATGCACCTGCTCGGAACCGTGGTCGAGTACCTGCTGCCGCTCCTGGTTCCCTTGCATCGCTCCTGCGGTTTTCGTCCCACTTCCTGGTCCACGCCTGCAGGGTCTATGCCTGCAGGTCCTTCACGTGGCAGTTCCTGCTGGGTCCTATGCCTGCTGCTGCAGTTCCTGCTGGGTCCCACGCCTGCTGCTGCAGTGTTTCCTGTCCAGTCAAGTGTTTCCTGTCCAGTCAAGTCAAGTCTTTGAGTCCTGTCCCCGCCAAGCCAAGTGTTCCCGTCCCGAGTCAAGTCCCGAGTCTCCTGTGCTGTGTGGCTTGTGGGCGTCTTAAGGGGGGGGGGTGTCTTGGTCGGATCATTGTCGTTTTGTGCATGTTCGTTTGTCCTGTCGCTCCCAGTCTACAATTAAACCATTTTTATTTTTTCATCCGTTGCCTGCTCTTCTGCCTCCTGAAACCCACCACCACACATGGTCTGCCACCTCCACCTGCAGTACATGACAGGAACAGCAGACAGACCACCAAACACAGCGAGACAAGACGGGCTTTTGTACAAGGGCTGGGGAACAAGGTCAGGTGCGACCATTTAACTGAGTGGAGGGGAGAGACATAATAAGATACCTTTCGTCAAAAATTTTGACAGGTCTATTGTTCTTTGACCTTTCAGTCCTATTGTTCATTTTGACCCTTGACCTTGCCCCCCTTTCCTATCATTAATCAAATGGACAGGTGTATTGTTCAATCCATGCCCCCCCTTCCGTATCATTAATCAAATGGACATGTGTATTGTTGATCGTCCAGATGGCCTAGACCCCCCACGCCGCATCATCAATGGCGTATTGTTGAGCGTCCAGATGTCCATGATCCCCCACGTCATAGGCTAATGTGTGTAATGGTGCGTGAAGTTTCTTATTGTGTTACCCCAGTGGTTCCCACAGCCCCCTCCCTTCTGAGTGTAATCCTTTAGTGGATAACTCTTTAAAAGCTCAGATCTGTCCGAATGGTGAAAAGCCGAGCTCTAAGAAAAAATGATGAACCACGAGGAGATGCATGAAGCACCAAGCCACGAGGAAGAGGAATGTCTTACCTCTCAGATATGTTCATCACCTAAATTCAACACACAGAAAGTTTTGTCATCTAAATTGTACTGCAAATGCAGAGAAGCAAGAAAAAGAAGGCCAGCCTCACCAGTGAGCAGAACCACATCAGTCTGACGCTGCAGCCATTATAATGCATTTACCAGCCCTTACTGGCACACCATATCAGTCTAACCTCGTGGGACTTTTTATATCAAACATGACATGGCTCACTGACAGTGGATGAGTGCGGCCTAACTGCTGTGAATGACAGCCCCACACGCTGGTCAAGTACTTATGAAATGGTTGCAGGTCTCGAGACTCAGCCATCTGGCAAATGTTCACAAAGTGCTTTTCTCCCAAATAATAGATATTTGGATTTCGTATGTTCAGTCTTAAACTTTGTGTTTAAATGTGTTCTTTACATGCAGCTCACTGACACTTTTTGACCAGAACTAAAACTATTGTGTAAAACTCTATGTCCAGCAGCACATCAAATTAATGGCTGTAAGCACACACACACACACACACACACACACACACACACACACACACACACACACACACACACACACACACCTTTCAGAAAATGTCTGACTCTCTGGGTTACCAACTCTAAACATCCATTCAGACATTTCTCTCACTTCACAAAAGCAATGGTTTACCATCCTAAACCATTTATGGTTCTGTTGTAAACCACCCTGCATACTCAAGCCTATAAGAACAAAAGTTGATCCTTACCTCAGCGTGACGCTTTTAGTTTGATGTTTTTTATCCTTTCAGATGAAGAGGAAGAGAACGCCCCACCTCCTGCACCTGTACAGAGTAAGTTAAATTTATATATATATATAATTTATTAAAAGCTCGTTCATTTTATTTATTTTTATTTATTTTTTCATCAGAAAAACGGTTGAAGAAGAAGAAGCGGGGCAGATTTACGCCACTTCAGAGATTAAACAGGATGAAGCTTGGGTACCTGCTCCTGCAAGTGAACTCCGGCCTGGTGGATGTGATGCAACAAGTTCTGGCTCTGTAAAGGACGACGCAGATTTTTTTTCTTCATTTTTAGTAGGTTTTTAATGTCTTTTGTATCATGAGTGAAAATTGGTTTGATGAACTTTCAGATTTGTTTGAAGTAGATGATGAATTAAACGTAGATTTGTTAGATAGAATTCTAGCCAGCCAAAATCCTTCAGAGGAGGAGGCCGAAGAAATTCTATTAAATTCTGATAATTTGGTGTTAACTGACTGGTTTGATGTAAGCGGACTGAGTGAAGTAGATGAATTAGCTTCAGATAGTGAGATTTTAGACGATATTTTAGCATCCCAAGCCGTTTCAAACGAGGTCGATCAAATTCTAGCAAATTCAGATCCGCCTTCATCAGAAGCAATAAACGAAATTTTGAGACAAATAGAACACCAGCAGCGCGTAAACGAGATCGATCAAATACTAGCAAATTCAGATGAGCCATCTCCACAAGCTGTAGATGAAATTTTGAGACAAATAGAACAACAGCAGATCGGAGGGAGCGTAAACGCAGCTTTTAACCAGCGTGAAATTAGAGAGAGAGTGTCTTTTCAAGCAATCAACGACCCAGCCGAGTTTTATATTAATCTGATGGAAATATTAAGCAGGTTTGCTGCAAGAGGAAGCCAGATCGCACGTCCCAATGATAGAGTACAGTTTGAAATTAATACTTTGCACACGACGCACCACGTTAATTTTAATTATGACGGATCAAATATGTTAAATCAGCTTCAGTATTTACTGGATCTGTTAGTCCAATCAAATGAAGCATTAGAGGCCGACAACGAATTTAATTTCAGACTGCAGGTGATAAATAACCCTTCTGGTGGCGGGAAACGAAAAATCGAAACCATTCTGGATCACGAATTAGTCAATAAAAAACGAAACCATCTCATTTGCCCTCCAGAGGCCAGTCAGCCGTTGTGTTTTGCGCTAAGCATAGCCGGACTGTTAAATCCCTCAGCGAGAGATACAGAATTATTGAATGTGGCTAAAAATATTCATCAACAGGCAGGGCTTCAGGAGCAATCAACCGTTTCATTTAGCGACGTGATTCGATTTGAAAATATTGTTCAAAGAAAAATAATCATTTTTTACAGATCCGACAGAATCATTTCTAAATTTGAAACAGATTTTAGCGATCGGTCAAATCCTTTGTTCATTTTGCTACTGAATCAACATTATTACGGCATAAAATATTAAAGGTTTCTTAGGAGCCAAATATTTTTGTTCATGGTGCTTTTCCCCTTATAATAACATGAACGGACATCATTGTAAATGGTTCTGTCGCGTATGTAATACCGATTTATGCAAACGAACAGAAACGTCTCTCATCACATGTTCTGATTGTAATCGAATATGCCAAAATGTAATATGTTTTCAAACTCACAAAACACCTGTTTTCAGGCCTCAAGCAAACAGGTTAGTTTCTCCTTGCGAAATGTTTAAAAAATGCACCATTTGTAAACAAACTTATTACATCGCCATGGGTGGAAATGGCTCACAGCACGTTTGCTCAGCGACCAAATGCATCGTTTGCAAACAGTCGGTGGTCACGGATGATCATCGCTGTTTTATTCAGCTTGAAAAAAAAGATGACGGTTTAATGGAAAAGGTTATTTATTACGACACTGAAACGTTTACGGATCAGAACGGTGTGCATACACCTTTTTTAATCTGTGCAAAATCCGATTCAGGCGACGTTTGGGAGAAATTTGGTTTAGATTGCATTAAAGATTTTATTATGCAGATGCGTCGTCCTAAATTCAGCAATTATACATTTGTTGCACACAATGCGCGCGGATTTGATGCTTATATAATTTTGAGAGCTATGTGTCAATTAAAAATTGTTCCCAAAAATATACTCATGCAAGGCTGTAAAATCCTGAGTTTTCACGATCCAGATTTCGGGTTGAGATTCATAGATTCCTTAAGTTTTCTCATGATGAAATTAGCCAACCTTCCAGCTGCTTTGGGCTTTACAGATAAAACTAAAGGTTATTTTCCTCACAGATTTTCATCGCTTGAACATCTGAATTATAAAGGGCCTTATCCAGATGTCAGCCATTATGGGTTTGAACAAATGTCTCCGGAGCATAAAAAAATATTTTTAGAATGGTACACCGATGCGTCTAAACAGCAGCTGTTTGATTTCAGAAAGGAGGCCGTGTTTTATTGTAGAAACGATGTGGAAATTCTGCGTAAAGCATGCGGTATTTTCAGAGAGGAGTTTTTTAATGAAACAGGTATCGACCCGCTGAAATCTGTCACGATCGCTTCAGCTTGCATGCGCGTGTTTAGATCAAAATTCCTAAAACCAGACACATTGGCCATTCCTTGTCCGCTCGGGTATCGACCACAACAAAAACCATTTTCAAGTTCAAGCATCGTGTGGCTGGAATGGGTTTCACGCAGTCAAAATGTAGACATTCAACACGCTTTAACGCCTTTGGGGGAGTATAAAGTGGGAGATTTTTATCTCGACGGATATGCTGTGATTTCAGGCGTTGAACAAGGGTTTGAATTTATGGGTTGTTTTTTCCACGGCTGTCCAAAATGTTTCCCACAGTCATCCATATGTCCTCTGAGGAAAATCACTTTTGGTGAAATTTATGACAAAACCGTCGAAAAGCTTCAGTCGTTGGAAACTGTGCATCGATTAAAAATGAATGTCATTTGGGAACATGATTGGCAGGAGATGGTAAAAACTGATCCGGACGTGAAACAGTTTGTCTCAAGATTTGACCCCCCGCCAGCTCCTCTCCTCTCACCTCGTGAAGCCCTGTATGGAGGCAGAACTTGTCCGGTTCGGCTGAGGCATTCGGCTCAGAGCGGTGAAAAAATCCACTATGTGGATTTTACGAGTCTGTACCCTTATGTAAACGCCACACAGACTTATCCCATAGGCCATCCCAAAATTCATGTTAAAAATTTCAGAGATCCAAGTCACTATTTTGGCTTGATTAAAGCTGTCGTTTTGCCACCCAGAAAACAGTTTTTCCCTGTTCTGCCTTTTAAAACATCCAAAGGTAAACTTGTTTTTACACTATGTCGTACATGTGCTGAAATGAATAATCAATCTGATTCTTGTTCACACAGCGCGTCTCAACGTGCTTTGACGGGCGTTTGGGTGAGTGTAGAGTTCAATTACGCTTTGGAGTCAGGTTACCGTCTGGTGAAAATGATTGAAGTCTGGGATTTTGAGAAAAGCAGTAAAGACGTGTTTTCAGGTTACATTAACACGTTTCTCAAACAAAAACAACAAGCGTCTGGTTTTCCTGAAGGATTGATTGACGATGAGTCTAAAAGAAAATACATTCAGGACTACCAACTTCATCAGGGGATACAATTAGATGAGTCTAAGATTCAACACAATCCTGCTAAGCGTGCCATTTCAAAATTATGTCTCAATTCACTCTGGGGAAAGTTTGGCCAAAGAGATGATCTTGTACAAACCACATTTGTTCAAAAACCTGATGAATTTTTTGACATTCTGTTTTCAGGGAAATACAAAGTTAAATTCTTCAGCTTTGTCACTTCAGGAGCCGTTCTGGTGCAGCACAGTTTGACAGAAAAATGCCTAACGACTCCTGGCAGAAGCAACAACATATTTATAGCCGCTTTCACCACAACTTATGCCAGATTGAAATTATTAAATGCGTTGAACAAACTGGGAAATCGCGTCATTTATTACGATACAGATTCTATAATTTATTCTGTCAAAGAGAATGAGTGTGTTTTACCAACAGGACCGCTGCTGGGGGATTTAACCGATGAACTGCACGGCGATTCCATTATGGAATTTGTTTCAGCTGGTCCTAAAACGTATGCTTACAAAACCCGGGACCGCCAGCAGGTGGTGCTAAAGGCTAAGGGTATCACACAGTCATTCATTTCATCTGATCACATCAATTTTGACAGCTTGGCGCAGCTGGTTGAGGGGTACGTCGCTGGAGAAAGGGGAAGATTTTTGCAAACTCGGCAGGAGATCGTCAAGAGGGATAAAAAAAGGCCTCACTCTCTTGAATGTTTCATTTGTGAAAAGGTTTTGTGTGATTTTTGATAAGCGGAGGTTATTTGCTGACGGCAGTACAGAACCATTTGGGTATTAAAAATGGAAACTGATTTTGACGCTAGACTGAAATTTCCATTCAGTGTACAAATTGCTGGTCCGTCAGGCTGTGGAAAAACCTTTTTTGTAAAAAGTATTTTGGAAAATTGTATGCAATGTTTAACTGAAATGCCAAAAAACATCGTGTGGTTTTTTACATCTTATCAACCTATGTATGATGATCTTTGTAATAAAAGTATTAGATTCATTCAAGGTCTCCCGCTTTCATTCGAGGATGATGATTTATTTCCATCGGGTCAAAACCACTTGGTGATCTTGGATGACATGATGTCTCAAACGTCCAGCCATACTGGAGTGTTAAAATTATTTACGCAGCTGAGACATCACAGAAATATGAGCGTCACTTTAATCACTCAAAATGTTTTTCATCAAGGAAAACATAGTCGTTCCATCAGCTTAAACACCAATTATTTGATTTTGTTTAAAAATCCTCGAGATAAATTGCAAATCAATGTTTTAGCAAATCAAATATATCCTACCCAAAAAAGATATTTCATGGAGAGTTTTCAAGACACTACGTCAGAACCGTACGGTTATTTAATTGTGGATTTAAAAGCGGAAACGCCAGAATCTTTCCGTCTTCGTACGGGTTTACTTCCGGATCAGCTCACTGCGGTGTATCTGTCTAAAACAGAGCCATGTCAGCCCGGATAAAACGCAACGCCAAGATTCTACGTGCTTTGTCACGTATGAATTCTCGCCAACGTCAGGAGTTTTTAAAAGGGTGCTCCGAGGACGTTCTCAAGGCTTTGTGCGAGATAGCTTTAAATGTGATCAAAGGAAATATACGTCTGTCGCCGCATCAATTTCAAAAGTTGTCTAGAAGCAAAGAATTGCTCAGACAGTTGACTCATAACAAAACTAGCCTTTTAAAAAAAAAGAAGCTTTTAGTCGGCCAGAAAGGCGGATTTCTACCCATACTACTAGCTGCCGCAGCGCCTCTGATCGGCGAACTGATAGGTGGGTTAATAAGGAAATAAACGATGGCTTCTCAAAAAATGTTTATGGTGACCCCCCAACAATTACGTCAGCTTGTTAAACCTACGATACGGGACGTGGCTGAAGAGAATCTTGACTCTGAAATGAAATTAATTATGCAGGAGACGGGATTAACGCCGTATGAGAAAATTAAAAAATACAATGCGCTGCTTCAGCGTTATTTAAAGTTGATGAGAAGCGGATTACACGAAAGCGCACCTCCCACTGAACCGCCCACTGTGACGGCTGAGCCTACGTCAGCTGTAGAAACAGCGGCTGACACACTCATTAATGAAACGCTACAGAATCTTCCTGTACGCGGAAGAAAAAACGCCGAGTACCTGCTGAAAATGACACGATTAAACTGGACTCCGACGGGGGAATTTAAATATAAAGGCGATGTGCAGAAAGGATCGCACATCCTTGACTTGATTAAAAGCATCAGCAACCCGTTAAAAAAACATCCACAATCAGAACCGACGGGTTGGACTCCTTTCCTAAAAACTCTAGTAGAAAAAAATGTGCCCTTATCTATCGTGTCCAATCCGCTAGCGAAACGTCAGATTACGCAACTCAGGAACGGAGGGGTTGTGCTTCCGGATTCTGAAGACGGTGTTTTGAAGAAAAAAAAGAAAAAACCGAGGAGAAATATCATTTTATCACCAAGCTGGAGCGATGTCCCCACTATGAAGAAATGGATCAGCTTTACACCTTAACTCTCTTGTTTGTTCAATAAAACTTTATTCAAAACAAATTTCACAGTCCGTGACATTCTTTAAAAATTTCAAAAGTACAATTCACCTGTGTGAAGTATACATCATGACGTTTGATACAATTTGAAAATTTTTTAACAAAATGATAAACCATAGCATCATTTTTATCTACATTTTTATGATATTTAGACAGAATTTGTTTCAGAGAAAGTCCACAAGCCTTATGACACAGGAAAAAAACACAATGCTGGCCACAACGGTCGGATGCAAAACTCTGTAGCTGACGATCCTGATATTGTATTCGTGAACAACGTTCTGTTAGAAAATTCAGGATGTTTTCAGGGTAATATTTAAATTCAGGCGATAGACCGTAAGAGTCAAAAAATGTCCCGAGGCCATTTTGTTCCACAGCTAGCGCCAACCAGTGTTCACCGGGTAAATGGACAGGATGAGTGTTTACCACAAAGTAGGCCGGTAGTCGAATGTTTTTTGGGACGGTAGACAGCTGATCAGACGCGTACACGTCACCAAAATAATCTCCCAGCAGGTTCGATTATATGCCGTCCAATTCGTGATTATCCATTAATAATAATCCACCAATACCTCTCTCTTTGAGTTTATCTCCAGAATGGAGTCGTAACACGCATACACAATGAGTGTAGCCGTGGCTCTCAGAGGTTCTCCAAAGCGCATCTCCATCCTCAGGTTGCCGGTGGAAACGGTTGAAAGCGCCTCCGAGTCATTCGCTGTGTTCAGATTAAAGGCAAAGAGTGTATACCCCTGTTGATATTCCAACCTATTAATCGATAGAGGCAAATCTTTCAATTGTCTTGAAGTGGCGGTAAACAGATTATAAAATTCTCTGACCGATGTTCCCTGGTAAAAAGTAGGTTGAAAGGCTTTCGAAGGAATCTGTTTTCCGTCTCTGGACAACGCCAGATATTCCACATTCATGTGGCGAAAATTAAATGGCGAAAGGTCTCTACATCCTGTGTAAGCCTCGTGATCCACTAATCCCAAGACGATATATTTAGGAATGGCGCCGAGAAAGAGGTTCTCCAGATTACATATCCTCGAATTTTGTGGAATGGAATAAGTTTTGACGGTCACGCGTGAGAGCGGATACAGGGCGTTTGCTTTTAGTAAAGCAGACTCGTGACCCAAACGTACGGCGGGTGAAATATTAACTTTCTTCACAAAAAGCGATGCACCCAGCAGTTTCAGCTTGTAGGTGGAATCACGCGCCCCCATCAGGCAAAAAGCATCACACGCGCGTGTCAGTTTAATTCTGAGATCGACAGAATTTAAAAGAAGTCTTTCACAGAAAAATATATCAGAATGCAGGGGTCCTATCAGATCCACTTCTCTGGAGTTTTCTGTAAAAGTCGCTCGTTGATTAAGGCCTAAATTGCGTCCGTTAATTACAACGGTGGAATCGTGCGCACCTGCGGTGTCTTTGAAGAACAATCCCGCGCTGAATTGAGAATTCAAACTCGCTTCAGAAAAGTTCAGCAGGGTTTCGATGATCGCCCTGTAAGGGTGCGTGGCGCTGGACTGTGAAATCAGACGATCGCCGAGAACCACGTCACATTGTGAGAAAATCGTGTTTATCGGGTAATTAATCAGACCGTTGGCAGCACCATCATCTAGCGGGCTGCCGTCATCGTTTGTAATTTTCACCCGCAAAAATAGAAGAGTGTCGTTTAAATCCAAATATTTTTCTCCATCTCCGGGGACAAAAAATTCTACAGGCCCGCCGTCCGTCAGGGCCGCTATGGGTAAAATTTCGCTGTAGATCTTATCTCCGATAGACAACTGCGTCATGGGTACGGTGAAGAGGTCCAATTCACTCAGCGTACATTCTGACGATTTGTTGTGGAGCAGTGACATGATTAAAAAATATCAGAGCCCGTCTGACGAGACTTCTTCCTCTTTTGCTTGCGTTTTGTAACTGGAGCTTTGATGCGTCGGTCGCTTCGTGATGTAGATGTCTTTAAACGCCTGCCGGGGGGTCTTTTGCGAACACGCCTCGACAGAACCATGAGGCCTGACCCCTCTTGGGCATTAGGGTCATTGATTTTACCGACGGCTCTCGTCAACACATCTGACACGATTCCTGTAGCGGCCTTTTTGAGATGCGGTTTAGCCAGAGCAAATCCTTTTTTAACAAAAGGTGATATGAATCGAAACAGTCTTGAAAATATCGATCCAAAGCCACGTCCGTACATATAAGGAACACCGCTAAAACCTGGTAAACCATGACCGGCCTGAGTGACGTAATAATTGATAAAACGGTTGGGATCGTTTCTCTGCAGGTGATAAATCATGTCTGCAAGACGTACGAGCGTAACTGACTCTCTCACCCTGTTTCACAAGCGTTATATTATTGTATTTCTCTGATGTGCGGGCCTGAAATGAAGCCTCACCGTTGTTTTTCCGTATAAGAAGTGAATCGGCTCATTCTGATCAGATTTTATTTCGATATGAATGCTTTCTATATGATTCGTAGAAACGCTGATGTAATCCACAGGATTAAACACATGAGTGACCGTGTGACCGAAGGTCCCTTCAACTTTCACCGTACGTAATAAAGGCGCAAAGACGTCGCCGACCAACTGCTCGGTCACGACATCCGTGTAGCAGTAAAATTGATATAGACCGCCTGTTAAATCGGGTGGGTGAGGCGCCGATTTGATCGGTTCATCGAGGCCGGAAGTACCTTCAGGCGTCAACCACTCACCCGCGTTGAAACCTAACAGATAGGCCAGAGGCGCTAAAAATCTGAATTCTATTTCATCACCGATCTGATATTTGAGAATGGGGTCGGGGAATCTGTGAATGAGATAGAAATCAGGATCAATCTTTCTCATAGCAGTCTCACATTCCATTCTAAGTGTTTGGATAGCTTTATAATATCCGGGAGTAATCGGAGCTCTGTTGATTTTCTTAGGTTCTTTCACTCGTCGCCATTCAACAAACGCACGATCGTTCGGTAAATTAAACCACGAGTGCACGTAAGTGATTTCAGACAGTCCCACTTGCCACCTGCCATTGAGATTGATGTGACGGGCTAGATCGGTTCTGTAACTGGCAATCGTGTTATTTTTAAACACTTCGTTACTGGCGTTAGAGGGCAATGTGATATAAAAACCCTCCTCTTGTCTCAGATCCATTTTTTTATTGTATCTGTTTTTTTAAACGTCGTGCAGGTCTGAGGCTTTAATCCAACTGGAAAATTTTTGAGGCCAGCCAAGCCATTTAACAAAAACTTGCTTCTGGCCTCTGTAAGTTCTGCGCTTTAAAATTTTTTCAACGTGGAAGGATCGTTCGGTCGATAAGTTTACTTTCTGCAATTCGGGTTCGTAAAATGACCCTTCAATTTTTTCCCCATCAAAATCTTTGAGTTTATAAACCGGCGGTGCTCGATGAAGACACTCGTCCACTGTGAACAGCTCGTGCGTGAAACTCTGTTCATATTTTTTATCAAAAACACCTCTGAGTTTGGAAATTCTCACAACGTCACCCCTGTTAAACTTCATTTTCTTTGCAGGCTTCGGTGCGGTGGTCCCGTAAAGGTTGCGAAACACTTGCCATTGATTTTCCGTGTTAACTTCAAAGGGGGCCATTTTGATAGAAGTGTGGTAGCTATGATTATAACCTTTCACCAAATCTTGAATCACATCTATGTAGCGATGGGTGTTTTTGGCTGTGAAATATCTCCACATTCTACCTTTTAGAGTCCTGTTAAATCTCTCCACAACGCTGGCCTTTACGCTGCTGGCTGTGGCAAAATGCACAATTTCGTGTTTCTTCATGAGGGCTTCAAATTTCTTATTAAAAAATTCTTTACCGGAATCCGTTTGCAATTTTTTAGGGACACCGCTGTCTTTCAAAACTGAAGCAAAAGCTTCTGTAACATCTTTTCCCGATTTGTTTTTCAGGGCTCGTACATAGGCTTTCTTTGAAAATACATCTATGACGGTTAATAGGTAATTAAAGCCGTCGTTTGATTTTGACAAGGCCTGCATGTCGCATAAGTCAGCTTGAAACTGTTTTAGCGGCCCTGAGACAAAAACCTTATTTCTCGGAAAATGAACTCTTGCAGGTTTGTGAAGTGTATAGGCGTCTTGTTCTGAGAGAAAATCGCGAGCCTTATCCGATGAAACTTTCTCCCCAATATCTTGTTGTAAACCGGTTCTAAACCTTTCCACACCACCGTAACTACCCTGATGTTCTGGTGTAAAATAAACCTTTTTCATTACCTCCTCCATCTCTGATGAATGGTTGGCAAAAATGATGCATAATTGTTTTCATTAGTTCTTTTTATTTCATAAATTGTACACACAGCTGAATAAAATCACACAATCTAATCAGAACTAAAATCTAATGACGCTACCGTCAGAAATAAAATCTAATCATACTGTAAAAAACAGCAGTCATCAAATATAATCACACAGTCTAATCATACTGTAAAAAACAGCAGTCGTCAAATATAATGAATAAAATCACACAGTCTAATCATACTGTAAAAAACAGCCGTCAAATATAATCTAAACACTAGTCAGAACTAAAAACAGTCGTCAAATATAATGAATAAAATCACACAGTCTAATCATACTGTAAAAAACAACCGTCAAATATAATCTAAACACTAGTCAGAACTAAAAACAGTCGTCAAATATAATGAATAAAATCACACAGTCTAATCATACTGTCGTCAAATATAATCTAAACACTAGTCAGAACTAAAAACAGTCGTCAAATATAATGAATAAAATCACACAGTCTAATCATACTGTCGTCAAATATAATAATAAAGTTGTAGAAGAGACCCTCCGCAGCTCGCTCACTCCATCACCACACCGGACAGCGCGTCCAGGTCAGCTTTGGACAGGCGATCGTACACCGGAAAAATGTCTTTGTGAATGGGCATCACAGCCCTGAATCCGTGCAGCTGCGTCACAGCCATGGTGAACAGAATCTCAGTGTCCAGAGGCTGGAAGCCGTGCAGACTGAGAAAACTTTGAAGAGCCGGAATCAGTTTAGGTGTTAAAACCCTGCGAATAATGTCCGTAAAGTGAAAATCGTAAAAGAATTCATTTTCAGCTACGTAAAGACATTCGTGTTGCCGTTGACTGGGGTGATCGATCTTGCATCCGTGGCAGATGGTTGGTAAGTGAGCTTTGATCGCCATGTTGACCAAGTGAAGAAGACCCATTTTCACACGGTCTACTTTGTCTTCTGAAAACACCCAGTCAGGCAGACGGTGAGGCTCCTCATCGGTGCTCTGGATGTCGAGGGGTTGCACATCCTCCTCCTCCTCATGACCTGGCGGTGGCTCAGGGTTTGATGTCACCAAAGGTGGATCAGCCCCGTCGACCCAGGGCCTGAATGGTACGTTCTCCGGAACCTCCATGATGGTAGGGATTCGTGGTATGTTATCCTCTGGAAAACACGGTAGCGCCGATGCGGGCCTCGGACTGCCGTTGTATCTCGGCGGTGGTGGTGATGGTAGCGATCTGGACCTCGGACTGGTGTTGTATCTCGGTGGTGATAAATCCTTTAGTACCCAGCTCGGTGGTGGGCTCCAAAGGTCTTTAAGGGTCGTCTGATTGTAGAAGCCCGTCATGCTGATGCCTTAGATCGTCTGGATGAAATGGTTTCTAACTGTAAGCTCTTTATAACTAGTGCTGGGTGTGGGGGGCGTGGTATGATGATGCAACCTCCTCCTCCTCCTCCTAAGGCAGGTCTTAGAACTCCAGCTTTTTTCGCACTGTCAGAATGTCGTTCCAACAGCGGCTGGTACGAAAAAGTGAAGTAATACGATCCTCCACTTCATTTATTTTTTCACACCAGGCTTCGAAAGGTACAACCTGTAGAAGGCGGTAAATTCCGCATACAGAATGCACATTTTCCAGCACAAAAAAGAGCTCAAATCCTCTCACACGGACCGAGGCCTTGAACATCCACTCTCCATCCGCATCCTCTTCCCCCTCCCATGAAGCGCTGAATGCTATCACAGCGTTCTGGATTTCATCCAACGTTGGAAGAGTTTGCGGCCCGCTGCGATTGACTGGCGGACGAGGTCTCTCAGGATCATCTCTGTGCACCTTGCGTGGAACAGCCAGCCTGAGCACAGCCCAGTCGTTGTAGGAGAGAACCGCTGGTGAGTTTGATAAATAGGATTTAAGAGGTTCCCCCTCAGCCACATCTTGGATTAAACACAGTTCCTTAGTGTCGTAGCTGAACCGGTACCCAAAACTACCGGTATAGCCGTAAGGCTCCAACTGCCATATTTGCTCCAAGATCTCTTTACCGCCGAAAGGAGGAACCTGCACTCTGCAAATGTAGAATGTAGATTTGCGGGGAGCTCCAATTCCAGCTGGCATCTGATGTATAGCGATGGATTTTTCACAAAGCATGGTTTGTGACAGCGGCGTATCCACGCTCTCTTCTTTCACTTTTTGAGTTGAAGTTGAAGCGTCGGATGTAGACACCTCTTCCTCGTGGCTTGGTGCTTCATGCATCTCCTCGTGGTTCATCATTTTTTCTTAGAGCTCGGCTTTTCACCATTCGGACAGATCTGAGCTTTTAAAGAGTTATCCACTATAGGATTACACTCAGAAGGGAGGGGGCTGTGGGAACCACTGGGGTAACACAATAAGAAACTTCACGCGCCATTACACACATTAGCCTATGACGTGGGGGATCATGGACATCTGGACGCTCAACAATACGCCATTGATGATGCGGCGTGGGGGGTCTAAGCCATCTGGACGATCAACAATACACATGTCCATTTGATTAATGATAGGGAAGGGGGGGCAAAGATTGAACAATACACCTGTCCATTTGATTAATGATAGGAAAGGGGGGCAAGGTCAAGGGTCAAAATGAGCAATAGGACTGAAAGGTCAAAAAGGTCAAAGAACAATAGACCTGTCAAAATGTTTGACGAAAGGTATCTTATTATGTCTCTGAGGGGTAACAGAAAGCAGGAGAAGGACATAAACTAAGTTAGATGAAATATACAATGAACTAAACACTAAAAAGACTACAAATGAAGATTCTGAGACTGACTGTAAAATAAGCTATTTGTAAACTGGAGAAGAAAACCACTGGGCAGAGACAGAAGGGCTGGGAAAACAAGAGGCTAAAAATGAAGCCTAACAGGAACTCTGGACAGGGGGAAATCTAAAAGACACAAAGAGGGGAGACAAGGACGTGACAAAGAGTCTCTGGTGTCACAGACTAAAACCTTGTTTTCTTTATTTAGCACATAATCATCTGATGTCACATGGTCACCTAACAAAGAAACAAGTTGTTTCATCTCCAGAGGAAGACAAAGCCATAGAGATGGACAGTAGTGAGGAGGACTACATAACGTCTATATACACAAGCCAATTTCTGTTTTTTGTGTCCACATTCATAAAACCTGCAATAGAGGATAAATAATAAAATTCTTGTGTTCCCGAGTGGAGAAATCCTAAAAACTAAAGTCAAACTTATAGATCCCTTATTTGTTTACAAACACTGCGGATGGGCGCCACGCGTAGGCAGAAAGACACGCCGGCCTGTTAAGACACTGTCATGGTTCTGCTTTTTCTCTGGGGCTGTGCTCCTGAGTGTTTGCAGGTGAGCAGGTTGGAGAGCCATAGCTGCAGCTGATTATCATCCAGCCAGGCCAGAGGATATAAGGAGCGCTGTTGCCACACTTCAGTGCCGGTTGATACTCTATTGTTGGTACCCTAGCTCTCCTCGTTCCTCTTTGACTCTAGTCTCGTGTTTTTCTCCCGTGTGCTCATTTTTGCTCTCCTTGTCTGTTCCAGTACCAGCCCTGGATTCTTACCCTCAGCGTCCTGCAGTCTGAAGTGGATTTATTTCCCAACGCCGCTCAACTCCTCTGGTCTCTCGCTCTCCACCTCTCACCTGTCCTGGATTACTCCTTTGCCTGCTACTCCTCTCCACCAGACCATCTCCAGCTCAGACCTGACTTGCCTCCCTCTCCAGCTCAGACCCACACTTCGTACAGTAAGACTCCACCACCATTACTCCACAGTGTTTTCTTGGTTCTCAGTTTTCATTTTTGCTATCTTCTGTTTTAGAATCAGAACACCCTCCTGGCCCAGTTTGGATCAGCGCTTTTCATTTTCATTAATTTTCTTTTTTAATAAAAACATTATATTAAGCTCACCTCTCTCCTCGTGTGATTCTTTCATGTGGGTTAGAAGACTTCAGTCCAGCATGACAGAATCAACCGGCCAAAAAACAAATCCCATGACTGAATCACTTCCTCCATTGTTAGTCGACACGTTAACCCAGCATGAACGATCCCTTCAGTCCGTACTCGAACAGTTAACCCTCTCTAATCAACGTTAAACTCTCTCTCTCACCCCCCTCCCACGGTTCAGTCCCCGCCATCACTTCCGGTTCTACCATCGCCAGGTCATTTCCGGGTCGCAGACTCACCAACTCCAGAAACTTTCTCGGGTGAGTCCGGCAAATGCCGGAATTTTCTGCTGTTATGTGACCTGGCATTTAAGAGGTCGCCTGATACTTTCACTGACGATTCCATAAAAATCTCCTTATTGTGGGTTTGCTTCGCGGTAAGGCATTATCATGGGCCGAGGCTAGGAGTCGCCAACCTAGTTTTTTACTCGGACCACTCACGGATTTTTTTAGCTGAATTTAATCAGATCTTTGACACCCCTGACAATCCCGCTGAATTAGCCAAACGAATTTGGAGCTTACGACAGGACAATCTTACTGTACCAGAATTCGCCATAGACTTTAGAACACTAGCCTCCATATCCTCCCTTGATGACGTTTCTCTTAGAGCCGCTTTTTCACAAGCATTGTCAGACAACATTCAGGACCAGTTAGCATTTTGTCAGGATTCTGAGAACCTTGAAAACCTCATTTGCCTAGCCACCCGTATTGAGAAACGCCTTAAAGGCAGACGTAAGGCCTCCCAGCACCAGCCTCCAACTCCCATCCCTGAACTACATATCAGAACTGCAGCTAAACCTCTTCCTCCAAACGCAGCGGCGGAACCAATGCAGATCGGACGTGCCCGGCTAACTCCTGAGGAAAGAATGCGGCGTCAAAGGGCTGGTCTCTGCCTCTATTGCGGTCAGTCTGGTCACCACATCTCAGCTTGTCCCATACGGCCAAAAGATTGTGCTCACCAGTAGATCCAGGGTTACTGGTGGGTGGATTTGCCAATCATAAACCCCTGTGCTCCATTAAATGCCAGGTTTCCTTCAACAACAGGACCTTCCCCACAGCCGCTCTAATTGACTCCAGATGTGAGCAAAATGTGCTGGATCAGAGGGTGGTGCAACAACTGGAGATTCCCACTGTATCTCTGGCTACTCCACTTCGTTGTTCGTCTCTGGACGGAAACTCCCTGACTACTATCACCCACCAGACTGTTCCCATCAATCTACTAGTATCCGGTAACCATCACGAGATCATCACATTTTATGTTTTTCCTTCTCCTCAGTCACCCGTCGTCCTGGGCCATGATTGGTTGACTACTCACAACCCACAAATTGACTGGAAATCAGGAGGTATTATAAACTGGAGCACTTTTTGTTTGTCTCAGTGTCTGTTGTCTGCTTCCATCCCTGTCCAGAACTCCAAAGCCAAACCCTCAGAACCTCCTGACCTGTCTGGAGTGCCTTCCGAATACCACGACCTCCAGCAGGTTTTCAGTAAGGATCGTGCCTCAGCTTTGCCACCCCACAGACCATTTGACATGCAGATTGACCTCCTTCCCGACACCACCTTACCCACCAGCAGGTTGTACAATTTGTCCAAGCCTGAACATGAATCCATGTCGCAATACATTTCAGAGTCTCTCGCCACGGGCCTCATCAGACCCTCCACATCGCCTCTGGGAGCCAAGTTTTTCTTTGTATCGAAGAAGGATGGCTCCCTACTCCCATGCATTGACTACCGCGAACTAAATAACATTACAGTCAAAAACAAATACCCACTTCCACTAATGTCATCCACCTTCGACCCGGTCAGTGACGCTTCCGTGTTTACCAGGCTAGATCTTCGCAACGCATACCACTTGGTCAGAATCAAGGAGGGAGACGAATGGAAAACAGCGTTCAAAACACCTCTCGGACATTTTGAGTACCTGGTTATGCCCGTTGGACTTACTAATGCTCCCGCCGTTTTTCAGTCCTTGGTCTATTCCGTGCTCAATGATTTCATTAACAAATTTGTTACAGTCTACCTGGATGACATTCTCATTTTCTCTAGATCCATCACCGAACACCGGCACCACGTCAGAGCGGTACTCCAGAGACTTCTGGAGAACCGTCTGTACGTCAAAGCTGAGAAATGTGAATTTCATTCCACCTCTGTCAAGTTCCTTGGTTTTGTTCTAGAGAGGGGGAAACTGAAGGCCGACCCAGACAAGGTCAACGCAGTTAAGGAGTGGCCCACGCCCACTACTAGGAAACGGCTACAACGGTTCCTGGGTTTTGCCAATTTCTACCGCCGTTTCTTCCGTAGCTACAGCTCCATTGCCGTTCTCCTAACCCAACTCACCTCCATTAACAGACCTTTCTCATGGACACCAGAGGCTGAGAGTGCTTTCCAGACCCTGAAGGATGGCTTTACCCAGGCACCCGTTCTCACCAGACCTGACCTCAATGCCCATTTCACTCTGGAAGTGGACGCTTCAGATACTGGTGCAGGTGCAGTATTGTCACAATTCTCCCCCTCTGATAAGACACTGCATCCCTGTGCTTTTTTTCTCCCGTCGCTTCTCCGCAGCTGAACAAAATTATGATGTGGGAGACCGTGAGTTACTGGCCATAAAGTTGGCTTTGGAGGAGTGGCGTCATTGGCTCGAGGGGCAGAGCATCCCATCATCATATGGACTGATCATAAGAACTTGGCGTATCTAAAGGAGGCCAAGAGACTCAATCCTCACCAGTCCCGATGGTCCCTGTTTTTCTCCCGCTTCAACTTTGTTATCTCCTTCCAACCAGGAACCAAGAACATTAAACCTGATGCTCTGTCCCGACAATACGCCTCGGACAACGAGGTTGAACCTGCCACCATCCTTCCCCCGTCTTGCGTGGTTGGCGCCATCACCTGGGACATAACCAACAAGGTGCTGGAGGCCCAGCAGACTGACACAGACCCAGGTACGGTACCTCCTAACCGCACCTATGTCCCTGCCTCTGTTCGCAGCTCACTGATTAAATGGGCTCATGCCTCCAAGTTCTCCATCCACCCAGGCGTAGGAAGGACGCTAGCCCTCATACAGAGGACGTTCTGGTGGCCATCACTCTATGTTAAGGAGTACATCAGTGCTTGTCAGGTCTGTGCCAGGAGCAAGTCAACAAATCAGCCGCCTTGTGGCCTCCTCTGTCCCCTACCGGTTCCGTCACGCCCATGGTCTCATCTGGCTTTGGACTTTGTCACAGGTTTGCCTGTCTCCCAGGGTTTCAATTCCATCCTCACCATTGTTGACCACTTTTCTAAGTCATGCCACCTGGTTCCCCTCAAACACCTTCCTACCTCTGCTGAAACTGCCAACCTGCTTATTAAGCATGTTTTTCGCCTACACGGGATCCCCTCTGAGATCCTTTCGGACCGTGGCCCACAGTTTGTCTCTCGGGTGTGGAAGGAGTTCGCCACCCATCTGGGAGCCCGGGTCGCCCTGAGTTCAGGTTTTCATCCTCAGACTAACGGCCAGTGCGAGCGGATGAACCAAGAGTTGGAGGCCATGTTAAGATGTGTCTGTTCTTCCAACCCCTCTGGATGGAGCAGCCAGCTCGCATGGATCGAATACGCCCACAACTCCCATGTTTCCTCTGCAACAGGTCAGTCACCATTTAAGATCTCCCTTGGCTACCAACCACCTCTGTTTCCCTCTGACTCTGATCCTCCAGCCACCACACCTCAGTTCATCCGCCACGCTCGGCGCACCTCGAACCAGACCCAGGCTGCCCTTCAGCGGACTGCTGACCACAACCGCCGTCTGGCTGATAGGCGTAGACGCCCTGCTCCCGCCTATGCTCCGGGTCAGCAGGTGTGGTTGTCCACCCGGGACATTAACCTCAGAAACTCCAACAAAAAGCTCTCTCCCCGGTATATTGGTCCCTACTCCATCGCTGAGGTCCTCAGTCCAGTGTCTGTCCATCTGTCTCTACCAGCGTCCATGAGGATCCACCCCGTGTTCCACGTGTCCCTGCTCAAGCCTGTTGTGTCCAGTCCCCTGTGTCCTCCTACGGATCCTCCTCCTCCGGTTCGTCTCTCTGATGGTGGTCTCGGTTACCGGGTTCGGAGGATTTTGGATGTTTGTCCCTGGGGTCGTGGTCGCCAGTACCTGGTTGACTGGGAGGGTTATGGCCCCGAGCATCGCCAATGGATCCCGGGGTCGTGGATCGACGATGTCTCCCTCATCAGGGATTTTGAGTCCTCCTCCTCCTCCTCGGCTCGGCCGCCAGGTGGCGTCCCTTGGGGGGGGGGGGGGGGGGGGGGGGGTACTGTCATGGTTCTGCTTTTTCTCTGTGGCTGTGCTCCTGAGTGTTTGCAGGTGAGCAGGTTGGAGAGCCACAGCTGCAGCTGATTATCATCCAGCCAGGCCAGAGGATATAAGGAGCGCTGTTGCCACACTTCAGTGCCGGTTGATACTCTATTGTTGGGTACTCTAGCTCTCCTCGTTCCTCTTTGACTCTAGTCTCGTGTTTTTTCTCCCGTGTGCTCAGTTTTGCTCTCCTTGTCTGTTCCAGTACCAGCCCTGGATTCTTACCCTCAGCGTCCTGCAGTCTGAAGTGGATTTATTTCCCAACGCCCCTCAACTCCTCTGGTCTCCCGCTCTCCACCTCTCACCTGTCCTGGATTACTCCTTTGCCTGCTACTCCTCTCCACCAGACCATCTCCAGCTCAGACCTGACTTGCCTCCCTCTCCAGCTCAGACCCACACTTCCTACAGTAAGACTCCACCTCCATTACTCCACAGTGTTTTCTTGGTTCTCTCACCTGACATAAAGTTCAGAGATGGTTTGATCTCCTCCAGGTCTTCTGTGGCCATTTCTTTACCTCGTCCACCGGCTCGTCCTCCTGGCATCTCTTCCTCTCACCTGCAACCGTCGTCCTCTGGTTCCGTGCTCACCGCGACGCGATGAATGTTGTTGGGCCTGGCTCAGCAGGACCCCGCCGGAGTCGGTGTTGCCCCGTCGGCGGAACTGGGCTGGGCCGATGGAACCGCGTCAGGCTCGGTGCGCTGGCTGGGCCGGCGTAACCACGCTGGGTTCGGCGCTGCCGGGCCAGGCGGATCGAACCACGCCGGGCCCGGTTCCACTGGGTCAGGCCGGTAGAACCACGTCAAGCTCGGAGCCGCTGGGCTGGGCCGGGTTCGGCGCTGCCGGGCCCGGTTTGCCAGGTCGGGCCGATGAGACAACAAAAGCACTCCCACTGTTTACAATCTCCGACTTGTTGCTTCGACTCCGACTTGTTGCTTCAACCGCCACCAGTCTCCCAGTCCCAGTTTATATCTTGCCTATCTCAGCCCCTTCCCGGGTTGAGGGAGAATGCAACGAGTCGCTATATAAAGCAGCCACAGCGCCGCTACCTGCATATAAACCGTATATTCATAAAAATATGAAAATAATTTGTTTGTTTTTTGGCAGACAGCTGACAATAGCAAGACTGTATCTTTTAGTTTATAACAATATTAAATACAATACAACTTTTGTTCTGCCAGGTCTCCCACTCAGGGGTTATTAAAGTTTAGTTCTTGGAATTTTGTGCATTAGAAAGAAGTTCTAGAAGAACAGTTCTTGAAGTAATACTTGTTTTTAATTCTGTCTGTTCAGCATCCTGCAACAATGACGGGTGGTGGTGGGGTTCATAATGTTCACGATGGTATTTTATTAGTTGTTGGTCTAACCATGAATCAGGTAATGGCTGTTATTGTTATTTTCTTTTCAGTGACTTTCCTTGTTACATATTCATTGCTGGATTTATGGAAAAACAAGAACCATATTGAATATCCATAATTACTATAATTGATATAATTAAAGAATACATATTATAACGTTGATTAGAAGTGTTTAGCAAAAACAACAGGATTTTTATGCCAATTTTGCAATTTACTCGAATACAAATACAAATACCCCCCCCCCCCCCAACGAATACAAATACAGATACAAGTACCGGCTACTTCGCACACCTCTAATATATATATATATATATATATATATATATATATATATATATATATATATATAAACTCTGGTGTAGTAAGTAGAGACATGGGCAAGCTCTTAAATCGGGGATCCATATATGTATATATATATATGTAGGGTATTGCTACATACTGGAATCACACTGTTTGCTATCGGTGGTAGATTCTGAGAATGACCAAGCAGATTAGCATATGAAGCTTATATCATGTATAAATATCCAGGATACTTATATAATCAATTTAAGTTCATACACCAACCTGCTTGGTCTATATTTAATCCAAAGATTAATGTTTAATTTAAGATAATTAAATTTAATAGCAAAAGTTTATTTTTGAAACAGAAGTTAGGAATCATTGCTTTTTCAATAACCAGAAATAATTATACTTTTCTGTGTTTCATTTGAAAGAATGAGGCAAAGTTTAAAAATGAAGAATTTATTACTAACAATTTTAAACTTGACGATTTGAAACGACAATTTAAATGACAATTAAAAATGACAACTAAAATTGACAATTCATGGATGACAATTTACCAGCTTTGATATTAAACTTGTTTAAAAGGCAAACCTGTGACTGAATGAAAGCTAAATTGAAAATACGAGTTTGGATGTGTGGATGAATTCTCAGAAGGTTTCTTTCAGAGAGAGAAGCACGTTCTGGGTTGAAATGATGGTTTTGCAGCTAACTGTTGTTACTTAGAGAAAACAGCATCAGACACAATCTGTGTGCTACCTCACCCAGCAAGACGACCATTCGTGAGGATCCGGAGGTCAAGGGAGGATGGTGTCAGCCTCCAGGTACTGGGTCCGGTAGAGGAGACTCGAGGAACCGACTCTCTGGTCCGAAGATGTTGCCGGGTACACAGTGTCGAGCGTCTGGCTTAACTCTGATGGAGTTTCTCGTCTTAACTCTCAAAATCAATAACTCTGGCGGAGTTTTTGTGTCAGCTGGTTACAGTTACGTTTATTCGTAGCTATTCTCATCGGCGTGACAGAACAGCAGGTGGAGGTTAGGGACGGCCGTTCCCGTATCCTCAGTGATGGTGGTTGGTTCACGAACTGAAGTTTCTCTGCTGGAAAGTTAGTTTAACAAACTCCTCAGAACACGCCCTCTCAGAGCAAGAAAGCTTTGGTCATGAGTCAAAAAATCATGTGATGGCAGTTACACTGTACTCTGGATAAACTCTGTGTTAGATGGATAAGGTGGAAGTTGACCTTCTGATTTGCTGAACACCATATCCGATTATCAACCATAATCATAATTATACCCAAAGCATAATAATTCATTTCAGTAATTAAAAATACATTTATACTGAACCAAGAGATTATTTATGATAATTATAATAAACCTCAATAAAGTCAAAGAGTTTATTAAAATTATTTAAATTATTATCGTGAAACTTGAAGTGTCCTTCTTCTGAGACGGAACAGCAGCAGATAAAGGATGATATTCTTCAGACATCAGGGCTCCTGGGTTAATATGTGGAACTAAAAGTCACAGTCTGTGCCAGCTTGACCCAGCTGGGAAAATCTGACCTTCGTCACAAATTAAAGGACCTTCATGACGATATATATATATATATATATATATATATATATATATATATAGGAACTGCCATCAACGTATACAGTTGGCAAGTCCACACAGAGAGCCTGGTCGAAGTAGTGGTGGTTGGGGTTCAGCAAAGACTGGGGAGGGTTAGCCAGTAGAACCGATGCGACAGCGTCGTCCGAGCAATGCTGGCACGCAGCCAGACCCATGCCAAGAGGACTACGGCGATTCTGTGCGTAGTGTACTTCAATGTCAAAGCTCTGAAGAGCAAGCAGCCATGACGCAATGCGTGCGTTGGTCACCACACCATCTCTGATGCTTTGACTGTTAATAAAGGTCACTGGCTGATGTTGAGTTTCAATGATGATTTTCTGTCCACTGATGTAGCTGGAAAAGTGTTTAACTGCGTTGGACATCAGACAGGCACAACGCAACTAGCCAAAGATACTTTGTCAGTCCTGAAAACTGAAACAAAGTATGTTTCGGATCGTAGACTGGTGGAGGTGCGGCTGTTCGAGGGGTCGGCGCAGGTGAGCGCTCTGGAGAGCCCTCGGTCGACGCACAGGTGCGGTCAGAGAGATCAGGGTCAGCCAGTAGTGGTACAGGGTGACAGCACTGCACTCACAGATGTACATGGGGTGCGTCAAAGTCAGAGGACCGATCGTGAAGTGGAGCAGAGACCTGGAAGACAAGATCATGGTAGAAGGAGAGAAAACGCGGACAGTTACTGCACAAGGATTCAGTTCTGGAGGTCGTATGCCTCCTCCTGCACCCAGGCAGATGCGTTTGAAAACAGACTTGCACATGAGTGTGTAGTCTGAGCCAGTATCCAGAAGAGTGTTGCAGGGGTGCACCTGTTGCAATATCACAGCTACCATTGGCTTATCAGCTCTCCCCTGAGGCAGGAGGTGTCCCAAGATCAGTTTGTCAGGCTCGACACCCAGGAGCGCCGGGCCACTGTCCATGGCGGATGAATTCATCATCAGTGTGGATGGAGCAGGATCAGATATTTGGTCTGTTTCCTGTAGGTCAGAGTCAATCTGTTCATCTGGTTGCAGCGTTTCCTCCATATCTGGAGGAAGATCAGCAGAAGAAAGGGTTAAAACCTTTTCAAAACAGGAAGCATTCTAAATAGTCTGGACTCTTTCATCCAGATTTTGTAATTCCTGTTTTACATTGGAGAACTGCTGTTGAATGTCCCCTTTCATTTCAGTTAGAGAATCCATCAAAAGTTTATCCCTGTCTGTGGCCACAAAACAGTAATTTTGTGATAAAATCAGTGGAAAACTGATTTAATAAGCTTTTGCTGAAGATGCCGGATTAAAACACGCCAGTAGATGGCGGTACCGGATTGATTGAGCTCTGGGCAAATGCGGGAGGGGTAGTGTGCGTCACTCCGTGACGTCACTCCATTACGCAAAGTGCCGCCGCCCAAAATGGCGGACGGGCCCGTTGAGATCTCTTTCTCACATAAAAGTCAAAATATATGCTCAAAACCACTGAAACATGCGGGGTGCGAGTTATGACAAAGGCAAACGCCGCCAAGAACTATTGACAGCTCCGCTGGATCTGCGTGTCCGGTGGCATTGTCAGCCCTGCTAATTTAGCTTGCTAAGGCTTAGACCGTCTATTTGTGAAGCGTGTCTCTTGGCATGATTCACAAGGTAGAATCAGCCCTTCGACTGGTGGAATACCGCTCAGGTTCTCGCTCTAATTATGTCGGTAAAAGCGTGTAATTTTGCGGCATGCACTCGCTACGCTCTTCCGTTTTTGGGACCAAGACCGGGTGTAAACGGGGGGGGGGGGGGGGGGGGGTCCCACGGGTAGCAGTACTGATTTTCGGGCTGATTCATTCTAGCCTCAGGCGTCCCTGGTGTAATTCTGATTGAAAACAGAAGTAATATCCGGTATTTTTTTCGGAAAAATGACTGTCATGCAGCGTTAGTGTGCTTGTAATCCCGGTTGATCAGATCGTATTAGCGAGCAGCTAAATGCTAAGTGGGGATCAGGTTCCTGGCCCAGCTAACACAAGTTTACAACAGTGACAAAACTGCACGAACAATGTAGCAAAATCACTCAAGACGTGATAACTCACACCCATAAATGTATTTATCTTAAAATATAAAAAAAATGTTAATTACCTGCAGTTTAGCTCAAATGGAGCTTTCAAATAGAGAGGCACACAGACTTTGAATGACAAGGGAGAGCAGTGCCCCTTGGTGGCGAATAACGAGATCGCCCTCGTTTCTCACCCAAACACAGAAAATAGATTTTTGATATTAATTAATGATTCAAAAACCATCACGAAGTGTACGATTTTAATAAATCTGGCTGGTAATCGCCATTATGTAATGTTAAATAAATAGTAGGGATGAGCCGGATACTCGTCGTTTCAGACGAGTATCCGTACGGATAAAGCATTTTTGACTCTCTGTGCTTGCTTCACTGTTCACGTTTCTTCAGTGCTCCCTAGGTTTTCTTCAGTTTGCTTCTTTTTAAGTTACTTTAAAGATATTTAAAGTTACTTTTTCCGTAACGTACGTGGTGCATTTGACAAGACAGAGCTGAAAACGGCTCGTGCTGCGTCAGTCACTGCCTCCACTCCGGTCGGGTTTTTCCCCTCTCTCTCTCTCTCTTCTTCCTCAGGATCCACTCCCTCGTTCCTATTCACTCTCTCTCTTTCTTTACATTTTTAAACTACAATTGTCTATTTTTTGCTCATTTTAAATATATTTTAATAATTTTCTAATTTCTTTTTTCTATTTTACATGTTTTGTTTTTGTGAAGCGCCCCGTGATGTTGAGGTGCTATAGAAAAGATCTTTTCTTCTCACTCTCTCTGAATTCATGCACTTAAATATTAATGTTCTGATTTTATTGAAAAACTTGTTCTGTAATAGTTCCTTTACTATTGTGATCAAAACATTTAATCTCAATTCTGAGGCTGCTCTGTAAACAGTTTTCTAATAAACAATACACCTAGCAACTTCTGATCAGACTTAAAACAACGTATTGATGTAAACCACAAGGAGAAGGCTAGTTTGTGTTGGTCAGATTTATGGACAGGAATTGTCCAGAATCCAGACGCAATGTCAAGGATGGAGAAGTATTTAGCGTCTTTCACTTTTGGGAGTTCTTGATCCAGGTGCGCCATCGGCCACCTAGACAAGGGAACCTGTTTTTTGAGTTGCCTGTAGTCAATGGATAGTTGCCACTTACCGTTAGGCTTCTTTACTGACCACAATTGAGCAGAGTAGGTGCTGTTGCAGGGTCGGATGATCCCTTTAGCCAAGAGGCTTGAAATGATTTCCTGGACTGGTCTGTGGGACACCAGGGGAGTCTTGTACTGATGCACAAAATTCGGCGCAGCGTGTGGCAGTGTAGGAATCCTGACTTCATGGATAGTGGTTAGACCACAGTCCAAGGAGTCGAGTGAAAGAAAATCTTTGTGTTTTAGCAAAAGTTGTCGTAGTTTGTCTCGCTCGACATCGTTGGTAAGAGCATCTGCTTGGTCCACGACCTGTTCAATCTGAGAGAAAACATCAGAGGGAATCTCTGATGGCTTTGAGCTCGGCAGTGAGCATGCGGTTTCCCCATGCTCAGGGTCACCCACCGCAAGGCAGCGTGAGTCTGGGAAAGAAGGTGGAGTGAGGTTTTCTAACACCTGCCCTCAGTTCCCCTTCTCCAACATCGATAAAAGCTTCAAAGCACTTCAAAAGATTGACGCCAGTGAGCAGAGGCATGGCTCCACTCTCACAGATGTACACGGGGTTGTCAAGCTCATAGGACCGATCATGAATTGGAGCAGAGTCTTGGAAGACAAGAGCACTGTAGAGGGAGAGAAGACACGGATAGTTAATGCACAAGAGATCAGTTCTGGAGAGCGTACGCCTCCACCTACATCCAGGCAGACGCGGTCGAAAAGAGACTTGCTCATGATTGGAAAATCTGAACCAGTATCTAAAAGTGTGTTGCAGGGATGCCCCTGTTGCAAAATGACAGATTCTGTGGGCTTACCACCCCTCCCCTGTGGCAGGAGAGGTCCCAACAGTAGTTCGTCAGGCTCAACACCAGGGGCGCTGGGCCACTGTCCATGGAGGTTGCACTTATCATCAGTGTGGATGGAGCGATATGGGACATTTTGAGTGTTTCCTGTAGTTCAGAGCCAATTAGTACATCCGGTTGCAGCTCTTCCGTCTTATCTGGAGGCAAATCAGCAGAGCACAGGGTTAGAGCTCCTCCTACATGGGAGGTATCTCCAATAGCTTGGACTTTTGTGACTTCCTGTTGCAGATTGAAAAGCTGCATTTGTATGTTTTCATTTCAGAAAGCTGCATATGCAGTTGGGTCTGCGTTTCATTTTTCCACTGGAAAAATTGCATCTGCATTTGTGAAATATGCATTTGCATTTCATTTTTCATCTGGAAAATGAGAGAAGTCAAATGATTATTTTGGTCTGAAGCCATTGTGCTGATGTAACAGATCCTTTAATTTGTTATAAAATTAATGGAAGCTGAATCAGAAACCCTTGCTTAACTGGATGGTTGAAAATGAGCTTTGTTACAGGAGAAATTGCAGTGTTTTGAATGAAGATTCAGGACAGAACAGTTTCTGTAATGACCCAGAGATGTCACTTGGCGGACCTTACCAAGGTGGCTGTCCGAAAGGTTGCGTGAGCTTACCCAGGCAAGATGGCGGCACATGTGCGCATGCGCCTTACCTCCAACTGGCGGTTAGCACAAATGGCTAACCAAAAGTACATTTCTCACACCAAAAGTGTTAAAAACGCAGCGAAATCAACTCGGCCGAAGTGGAGCTTTTATCCGTCGGGAACTAATGGATTTGTGACACAGATTCGCTGTGTCAGTCGATTTTCAGCTGGCGGGTAGCTACTCCCGTTTGCCGAAATTGAGAGCTAAGCGTTAACAGCTGGGCATGCTAAGCTAGCGGGGCCTGTTAGCTAAACAGGACATTGCGGTCTAATTCTGTCGTAGAACTGACCAGTCCTAATAACCCAACGTCCGTGACTCGTTTGCGTTAACATTTCGGACAAGTAGCATATGCAGTTCGTGCTACAGCAACGCTCTACTGTTTTAAAAGACTGTCGCAATTCAATGCTAGTCAAGTGACTACCAGCCAATCAATTCCGGTAATCGGGAAGCGAACTTCCGGTAGAGAAATTATTTTATCTCCGTTACACAAGAATAGTACACAGTGTCACAAAACACTCAGAAAAGACATAAAAATACAGTATTCACCTTAAAGAAGCAGGAAAAATCCTTTCAGATAGCAGTGTCTATGAAACAAAAATGGCTGAGAACTGACACGTCAGCCTTAAATGATTTAAGATGAATCAGCGCCTGCTGCCGGGGGATGACCAGCGTCACGCCTTTCTTAGACTTTCATGGGAAGGTCTACTGCACTCTAGAGGTGGATTACGAGATTGTCCCATTTTCAACCAGAAACATCAAGTTTTATACATTTGTGTGTTCAGCTGTTTAAAAATGTCTCAGAATGAGCACGAAGTGTCAAAAATGTACAAATATCTGGCAAAATGGCTCGTCATTATGTAAGGATTTTATTTACATCTATTTAATTAACCATAAGACATGAGATTCCATAGTGAATATGAAATCAATCTTATGGATCTTTGGGTACTTTTAACCAGAGGATTGGAACATTTTATTGCATGGATTATGTAACACTTTGTATTAACTGAGAGACAAGAGAAGAGACATGAATGGCCTCATTTGTGACCCAAAGATCACACTTCCCCAGCTAGGTCGAGCTGTACTTTGTCCCACAGATTATCCATCACAGGAGACATACAGTCTGCTGAAAACCATCTTTAATCTGACTGCCTTTTATCTGTCTGCTGTTCCTCCGCAACATGAAGGACACTTCAAGATTTGAAATCATCATTTTTAATAAACTCTTTTTACTGCTTATTACAAGGTTCATAAATAATCATCATGGTTCATTATAAATGTATTTAATTACTGAAATGACTAATTACTCTTTGGTTAGTAATAATTATTATTTATGATAATCAGTAATGTTTAACAGTGTGAAGGTAATTTGCAATTGTACACACCATGCAGAGGGGACAGAGCAGGGTAAAGGACTTGCTCTCACATGTCTTTGCTCCATAACCAAAGCTTTCTATCTCTGAGAGGGCGTGTTCTGAGGTTTTGTTAAAACCAAAAACTCCTCAGCTCAAGTCCAGTTCTGAACCAACCAAAAGCTCTCGGTGGCACGAGAGTCCATGAGGATAAGGGTCGGCCACCCGAAGCCTCACTAAGCTGTTCTGTCATGCCGATAGAATCACTCAGAATAAACGCCGCCTGTAACCAGCTGACGCAAAACTCCTTCAGAGTTATTGATTTTGAGACGCATATAGTTTCATCAGTCGTTGTGACCCGGAGACATCTCAGGACCGATTTGGTCGCACCAAGGTCCTTCTACCAACCTCGTGCTCGGTCATCAGCTCCACCTGACATCTCGGATCCAACAGAGGGTCTCCTGACTGGGTGAGGTAGACACTTCTGACAGATGGCGTCTGTATGCTGTTTATCTATAAGAAACAACTTAGTTAGCTGCAAAACAACTTTTCCACCCAAAACGCGTTTCTCTCTCTGAAATAAATCGTCTGAGATCCATCCACGCATCCAACACACGCATCCACTTTAGCTTCCATTCAGACACAGGTTTGCTTTTAATACCAAGTTTTAATATCATAGTCATTTATAAATTGTCATTTATAAATCATCATCTTTAAATTTTTAGTAATAAATTCTTTAAACCTGACTCTTCTGAAATGAAATGAAACACAGAGTGGTGTATATTTGGTTATTGAGTAAGCAAAGATTCCATTAAGTCTTCTGTTTAATAAATACATTTTTGCTATTAATTAAATTTCTTAAATTAAATAGTAATCTTTGGATTAAATACAGACCAAGCAGGTTGGTGTATGAACTTCTATCGATTATATAAATATCCTGGATATTTATGCATGATATAGCTTCATATGCTAATTTGTCTGATCTTTCTCAGAATCTAACAAAGCTGATGGAAGTTCTCGTCTTAACTTAACTCAGAAATCAATGACTCTGGGTAGAGTTTTCGTTAGCTGGTTACAGTTTCGTTTATTCTTAGCTATTCTTGTCGGCGTGACAGAACAGCAGGAGAGGTTAGGGACGGCCGTTCCCTTCCTCTGTGATGTTGGTTCAAGAACTGAACTGAAGCTGGTGACGGTTACAGTTTACAAAGCTCTCAGGACACTCCCACTCTCTCAGCAAGAAAGCCTGGTCATGCGTCAAGAACATGTGTTGCAGTTAACGTTTATCTGGACTCTGGGTTAGACGGGTAAGGTGAAACTGTCCTTTGCTGAACACATCTTTTACTGTCATCAACCATAATCATCTTAATCATTATTATACCCAAAGCATAAATTCATTTCATGTAGTTTAAATACCTTTATGTTGAACCAAGTGATCATTCATGATGATTTTCATAAACAGTATAAAATCAAATATATTTTAGTAATAATATTATTTAATTATTATCATCCTGAACTTGAAGTGTCCTTCTCCTGGGATGGAACAGCAGCAGACATGGATATGTTCTTCCAGACATCATGGCTCCTTGATTAATCTGTGGATTTAAAAGTACTGTTTGACCCAGCTGGGTAAATGCAGCCTTTGCCACAAATTAGAGGACCTTCCAGGATGCTACAATGATTAAAACCATAGTCCCATGTAAAGTTTCTCCATTCCACACAATTTGAACATGGACCATTGTCACTAACGACAGTGCTCGGAACACCATGCCTAGCAAAGATAGACTTTACATGGGTGATCACTTGAGAAGCAGTAGCGGTTGATAACTGCAATTTCAGGAAAGATGGAATAGCAATCAATCACCAACAGATAAACCTTACCGTCAAAATGAAATAAATCTGTTCCAACCTTTTGCCATGGTGCTAAAGGAAGATCAGAAACAATCATAGGTTCTTTCGCCTGCCTACATTGGACCTTCTGACATGTTTCACACCTAGCAATCAGGCTCTCATTATCCTTGTTGATGCCTGGCCAGCACACAGCTTCTCTGGCTTACCGTTTGCACTTTTCTATTCCAAGGTGTCCTTCATGGACTTTCTGCAGTGTCAAAGGTCGCAGCTTCTGTGGGATTACTGTTCTCTGACCCCTCAACAACAAACCGTTCGCTGCACTCAGTTCTGATCTGACATGTGAATATTGTGAACATGACCCTCTGGGCCAAACCCCTCGAATGTACCCCAGTACTGTTTGCTGAACCCATACACAACAATGAAACCTCTCTAATCCATAGGCCACACCCAGACACGCCATTTCTATTTGAGCATACCTGGACTCAGTTTCAGTTAAAGCATGAGAAGCGAATGCTATAGGCTTCCAACTGTCCGCCTCTGCCTGAAGAAGAACAGCCCCAATGCCGTCCTTTGACACATCAGAGGATACCCTCAACAGTTTGGTAGGGTCATAATACGCCAACACAGGTTTTGATGTTAGTGTAGAACTAAGGTTAACCCACTCATGTTCTTGATCCTCTGTCCATCTAAACTTAGCGGAATCCTTCAGCAACCCTCGTATCACTGATGTCCTTGCTGATAAATTGGGTATAAACCTCCCCACAAAGTTTAACATGCCCAAAACCCGAAGCACACCACTCCTATCAGTTGGACGAGACATGGCTGCTATAGCCTCCACTTTAGACTGATCCGGCTCAACTCCAGGACCAGACATGTCTCCCAAAAAGGTAAGTTCACATACACCAAAACAACATTTGGCACAGTTGAGTTTCAAACCACCTTCCCTCACCTGTCGCAGCACCACATCCAACCACTCATTGCGCTCCAAGAGGGTGGAACCCCAGATGATGATGTCATCAACATAACACCCAACACCATCCAGACCCTCCAGCAGGTTGTCCAACGCACGATGAAAAATCTCTGACGCAGAAATAATACCAAAAGGCATCCTTAGAAACCTGTACCTCCCAAAAGGAGTATTAAAAGTGCATTACTTCAAACTGGTGTCATCTAACTTGATCTGCCAGAAACCTTGAGCAGCATCCAACTTCGAAAAGTTACCTGCACCAGCCATTTCACTAATAATCTCCTCCCGTTTTGGTATCTGATAATGCTCCCTTTGAATGTTGCCTTTTAAATCCCCTGGGTCCATACAGACCCTCAGATCCTTAGTCTTACTTTGTTTTTCGACACACACCATCAAGTTCACCCACTCAGTTGGCTCTTCGACTTTGACGATGACCTTTAACTTCAACATCCTATCTAACTCTCTCTTCAAACGCTCCTTTAATGGAGCTGGAACCCTCCTGGGAGCATGAATGACTGGCTGTGCATTATCCTTCAGTTTGATTGTAGTTGTTGTATTCCATTGTGGTCTTTGAGATGGACGTTTCTTTTATGTATTACTGGTCTCGGTTTCATTGTTTTAATCACAGACCAGCTGATCAGATTTGCTTGTGCACCCGTGTCTATCTTCAGAGTCACCTCGACTCCATTGATTGGAAGAGACACAACCCACACATCAGAAGTATCGTCGTTGCCGTTGTTCATTTCCTCGTGCCCATTCCCCGCTTGGTCATCTGCTTCACGTGAAACCACGCCCACAACAAAGGTGTCACTCATCTCGATCTCTTCCACCAGCCGCACAGCCTTTGGCTTGGCCTTTGTTTGACACTGTTTAGCAAAATGATTTCTTCTGTTCCGCTTCCAACACGTCTTCCCATACGCAGGACTCTGCTTAGGTACATGTCTGCCACCACAGCGTTTGCAAGAGTACGCTGGATTAACTTAATCGGTTTCACTCTTCCGTTGTGTTGTTACCATAGTAATATGCTCCCAGTCGGTTGGCTTAGCATTAGCAAACGTTTTAGCATGTTGCTGTGCTACTTCACTGGCATGACACAGTCTCTCAGCTTCCTCTAGCGTCAGCTGTGCATCTCGGAGCAGACGCTCTCGAGTCCGTTTATCAGTGATCCCATAAACAATCTGATCACGTATCATAGACTCCTTTAGTTCACTGTAGTCACAGGCAGTGTTGGGAACGTTACTTTAAAAAAGTAATTAGTTATAGTTACTGATTACTTTGTCAAAAAAGTAACTCAGTTACTAACTGAGTTACAAGATCATAAAAGTAACTAATTACCAACAAAAGTAACTACTTAGTTACTTTTTTCATTAAAGAATGCAAGAATTACTACAATAGTAAAATATAAATGACTAATGACTGAACATAATAAAATGTATGTCCAAATGTTTTATATAAACCTGAATAATTTCAATAAATAAGCACTTAACAGGAGCAACTACTAACAGGAACATTACACTAATCTAGACTATTAAAAGGTCACTGTGTGATATTTAACAAAAACCCAATCAGCTAAAATTTAAAATTGCAAATAGAAACACCTGTAAAGGTTCCCGAGCCTTTAAATGGTCTCTCAGTCTAGTTAAATTACAGAAATGAATGTAAGTTTGTACAGCATTTTAATTTTTCCAGCTTCACATAATTGTGTGTTATAGCATTTCTGTTGCTGGTAATCTAGTAACGGTTAAATAAATAAATAAAATCCTTTAAAATGACACTAGAAGAGGCACAAGCCTGATGGAGGACTTAAATGTACTAACGTGGGTCAGACCCAACCACAGAAGAGCTGAAGCTGGGTGGTGAACACACACAGGTAGTTCTGATAACACCTGAGCTCCATGCCGTCTGAGACTGATGCATCAGTGTTACAGCGGGACTAAAGACATGATCAGAAACAGGCTGGATGATCTAGGAAGGCAGAAGATCAGGACGTCTGAGCGGTGAACAGGTGAGCGGACCTTCGGGATGTCCCGCTGTCACGCTAAGGGCACGGCTGCAGACCCACAGATTCGCTGCTGCAGCAACAAATCTGCGGGGGGTCTGCAGCCGTAGATATTCATCACGTCTTCCTCGTTCTTCACGGGCCGTGATGCTCTTAAACATCTGCCTCTTTAGCTCCTGATCAGCTGATGATGACGGCTTCAACACACCGCGTTGCTCAACGCACGCATTTCCTTATCAGTAACAGAAACGATCGTTTTGTTAAAAGAAGACGTAATTAATTAGTTTGCTTGTTACAGAAAGAAATATTTTTTATTAACGCGGTTATTTTAAACGGAGTTATTCCCGTTGTGTCTACAGCAGGCAGTGACTGAGACCGTGAGGGTCTCCGCCCACCCGGCCAGTCATCATCGTGTTTGTAAGCGCGTTACCGACACCTCTCTCTCCCTGGCTGCAGCTGAAGTGTGGCGGTCAGAAAGCCTCACGCTGTTGCTCAACGTTCAACAAGCACATAGTAACGCACAGCGTTCCATCCCCAGTAACGGTAACGGCGTTGCAACGGCGGGAAAAGTAATTAATTAGATTATTCCGTTACCTATAAAAGAACACCGTTAGAAACGCCGTTATACTTAAACGGCGTTACTCCCAACACTGGTCACAGGACTGTGCTTTTAGCTTCTAGTCAGTCACAAAGCTATCGAAACTCTCTTCCGGGTGCTGCATCCAGGTGCGACAAACATACCTTTCATATACAGGGTTCTTCTGTGGTGAAGTGTGCGTTGAAACGTTCAATCACCTTTACATATTTGCCTCCATTTTCTTCCTCATCGAACTCGAAAGTATTGAAGACCTCTATGGCTTGAGGACCTGCCACCGTCAACAGCAAAGCGATTTTCCTGGCATCTGGCTTGGAATCCATTCCCATTGCCACCATGTACAGCTCGAACTGCTGTTTGAAGCACCGCCAGTTGCTGTCCACGTTGCCCACGAGCTTCAGACCTTCTTGTGGCCGCAAGCTCTCCATGATCCGACCAACAACGAACTTCACTCCCGAACTGTACTCACTGAATCAGGATATTTCTCACAATGCGGACACAAATCCCACTCCTGACACCATGTTATGTTCGTCGAATGATTAGACAAACTCCAGTGTCTCCATGCTGTACCGTGTTTATTGCAGACTGCAATCCCCTCTACAAACACTTCCTGGTATACATATATACCTCCCCAGTGCCACCATGTGGTCATCTCTACACATAACAGGAGAACACCTGATATCAACACAGTACGCTACGCGCAAATCTGCCGTAGTCCTCTTGGCATGGGTCTGGCTGCGTGCCAAGATTGCTCGGACGACGCTTCACATCAGTCCTACCAGCTAACCCTCCCCAGACCGCCGCCATGCTGTGCTGTTTGAAATCTCAGTTTTGGTCCAAAAACGATAGATTGTTCAGCCCTATCACACACCACCATGCTGAGTTTCTGATATGGCGACTGAAGCGAAGTTCACTGCAGCTCTTTCCTCCATTCTAAATGACGTGGACATGTCTTTAAAACCCCAACAAGTACACCACTAAGAACTTGGGTGTACCAACTCAGAACAAAAAATCACCATACACTAGCTGTTTACTTAGGAACGAGTGTTTAATATAGCAGCCACACCACCACCTCTCCTGACAGATCAAAACCACTTTGAAATCTGAAATTTGGTGGTGCTCATTCTATGATAACTGCTGCACAGCAACTATAATTTAGAAAGAAAGAAAGAAAGAAAGAAAGAAAGAAAGAAAGAAAGAAAGAAAGAAAGAAAGAAAGAAAGAAAGAAAGAAAGAAAGAAAGAAAGAAAGAAAGAAAGAAAGAAAGAAAGAAAGAAAGAAAGAAAGAAAATTATCTTTTATATAAGCGTCTCACAAGATACTGATAGTTTTTCTGGTCATTTATGAGTTTAAATTTCAGAGCTTAGAAATAAATATCTGTCCACCTAAATACCCTAACAGAGCATCACTGCCGTGAAGGGTGCCATGCATACAGCACCGTCAACTCCCGACAGCCCAGGAAACAGAAAAGAAAAAATAGAGACAAGTTATCTGACACCGTGCACAATTCTGCAATGACTGACAGCACACTGCATCTTACCAACCAAATGAAATGCACCCACAGGCACGTGGATACATGGTGTTGTGATTATTGGTCAACGAATAATTTGTAAGCTTTTACTTACTTTTTGGATTCTTATATCTTATATTCTTATATATTTACCAATTTTTTTTACGTAATTGGGATATCCGGAGATATGCCTTGGGGCACCACCCTTTGTAACAAGGGAAAATGAATCCAAACCTCTGATCAGTCTGTCTTAAAGTTAGTAAAATTTGTTTACGAGCAGCAGTCATAAATTCATATCACACAAACAAACTCACCTGAGACAAAAATCTTAATTGGCAATACATTTATTAACTAATATAATCGCTTCAGCTCCTTCTGAAGCGTTTAGCCAATCAATATTAACCAACTGATTTTATCAAATGAATAACAAACAATGAAACAATGAAATTATACTGTAAAACAATCTGACCCAATGGGTGTGTGTTTTAGTCTTGTCCCCTACCAACACTAAAAACAAGTATGTGTGTGTATGTGTGTGTGTGTCCCCAAACAGGGAAAACCAGAATGTGTGTGTGCGGGTGTGGGTGGGCAACTTGCACTTTAAACTTCCGAAGCACGTTCAATCACAGTAAAACTTAACAGACTTCAAAACCGCTTCACAAAGATCAATAAACAACACAAAAGATCAATCATCAATGAAATATCTAATAGTTTGTCAGCCTGGCCACAGCATAAAAACTACTTAAGATATTAAACAATGGCAAAAACACAACGGCTTACTCTTAAAATGATCCGATGGCGTTTTTGGTACGAAGAAGGAAAGCCGTCTGTTAATTTGAAGCAATCGCGCGGTTTGATCGCTCATTCTGAACTTATTAGAAGAAACGGAAGGAAGAGAAATAGAGGAAAAAAAATCTTGCAAGAGCGAACCCCAAGGCGTCCCTTTTTGTGTTCGCGCTGCAGATCAGATGGTTTCTCCGTTGATTCCAGCGGCTCGGCCTCCGTCTGTGCATTCAGAGCCGTAGCAGAACAAGCGTCTCTTCCACCACCAGCTGAAGCTGGAACAAAGAGCAGATCTGATGGTTCTCCGCTGCTTTTCAGCGGTTCTGTGTTCCATCCACTTCAGCAGCCAGGCCTCCCGCGTGCTGTCCGGAGCCGTAGCAAACGAGAGCGTCTTTCAACGCCAGTTGAACTGAACAAAAGACGATAAGTTTCGTTTTTCGCTGGGATTTATAGCTTTTCAGCTGTCTGGCGGGCTGGACTCTGCTGTGAATCAGCACATGCGCAGAACTTGTGTTCCGGGGTTCGGCGCCGCTTTGGTGACGTCATCACGCTGCTTCCGGGTGCAAAGGCTCATGGGACATGAAGTTGTTGCTGGCGCTGATTTTTAATATCTGCTTTTTCAGAGCGCAGATGACACAGTCTTTGGAGAAATTACTGCATAGAAATTTCCTCATGAGGGCAGACCCTGAACAATGGAGGTGGAGGGATGGCATCCAAATGGAAAGATAGATCACCTTGTGTACGAGGATCACAAGAGAGAAAAAGTCTAAACCAGACGAGGAGTGGGCAAAACATCCCAGCTGCTGTTCATGAGACAGGAGAGAATATTTATTTATGGATATGAAGGTTAAATTTTACAGCAGCTGTTATTATCTTTTATAAAATGTCTTTTTAAATACATAAACCTTCACCTCTGTTTACCCCATGTTCATAGCTTTTAAATCTATGTATTGTGGCAGACCACCAGGAGAGTCCACTCACACCCAAAAGAGAGGATGTGACATCTGCGGGAAGAGGCGTGATTTGTGTTCCTTTCGTGTGTTGTGCTGATTCACTTGGAGTGAATAAAGGATGAGATCTTACATAACTCGTGTCGTCCCTGCGTTCCTCCACATTGGTGACCCCGTGAAAGGACATGTCCGCGAACAACAAGTCAGCTGCCCCTACCCCGGCGTCACTGGTTGCTGGCCCTGCAGTTTTCTTCTGCTGTTGCTGTGAAGCTCCTGGGCCCTCATTTATCAACCTTACTTACAAACAGATCTGTGCGTATTTTGTGCTTGGAACACATTGTGTGGTATTTACCCATTTGTACTTGTGCATGAAAATGTTACTAAATATAAGAACAGCTCTGACCATGCGTAAGGACAGCATCTAGTGATAGAACTGGGAAACAGCAATTGTGAAGGTCTCAGTCATCCACGCGTCTTCCTCATGGCCTAATTTGAGCCGGCTCTTGCCAGAACAAGATCTGGGAACTCTTATCTTGAAAGGACCGTTCTGGCAACTGTATGCTAGGATCCGGCAAACTTGTGCTATACGCAGGATTCGAATTACAGGTGAGCTCAAGGGAGCTCCTGGAAGCCCTCAGCTTACACACCCAGGGGGAGCCCGAAAAAGATTCTGGTTCTACTTATATTAAATTATCTATGTGGATTCTCCAGGGATTATTCAGAGCTGAGAGGAGCAGAGCTCGGATCGTTGACGCGCTCCAAACAGATGCGTCCTGAGGACGGCCACAGTAACATTATCAAAGTGTCGCCACCTCAAAAACAAAGTTAACACGCGATCGTTCATGTCGGCTCACTTCCTTTTATGTTTTCTGTCTTTTATTTGTGTCTGATGTGCTTCGCTGCTATGGAGTGGAGCACATCACCTGTTTCGTTCTCCTGTGACTTCACCTGACCGGTGCAGCCAGCTGGAGGAGAAGCGGGGTGATGTGGGTGTGTTTGGAGGACTTGGTCAGAAGCCGAGCACAGGCGTTCTGAACCACCTGTAGACGGTTCAGGGAGGTTCTGCTCAGACACGTGAAAAGAGAGTTACAGTAGTCTAAGCGTGAGGAGATGAAGGAGTGGAGAACTGTCTCAAGTTCAGAGCGGGACAGAATGGGACTCAGCTTAGCAACGTTCCTGAGATGGAAGAAGGAAGAGCCAACAAGAGAACTGACATGAGAATCCAGGGTGAGAGCTGGGTCAAAGGTCACGCCAAGATTCCTGACAGAAGGTTTGGTGTGGGAAGCAAGCTGACCAAGAGAGTCTCTGACTTTGGGAACCAGCTTGTCTGGGGCACAGATGAGGATCTCAGTCTTATCTTCATTCAGCTGAAGAAAGCTCCCACCATCCAGGCTTTGATAGAGTCTAAGCAGGTGTGTAACAGCTGCAGCTTAGACATCTCATGGGGCTTAAAGGAGATGTACAGTTGGATGTCATCTGCAAAAAGATGGTAGGAGATTCCTTTGAAGGAGCTCAGGATGTGCTGAAGAGGAAGCAGATAGAGGAGGAAGAGCAGAGGCCCCAGCACAGAACCTTGTGGGACACCATGGGTGAGAGAGGTGGTGCAGGATCTAAACTTGGAGACGGCCACAGAAAAGGAGCACTCAGAGAGACGAGAGGAGAACCACTCCAGAGCAGATCCTGATAGGCCTACCCAGTCTCTCAGCCTCTCCAGTAGCAGGTGAACTGACCTGTACTGGAATGTTTACTAGGTGAAGTGCCTTGAGACAACTCTTGTCGTGATTTGGCGCTATATAAATAAACTTGAATTGAATTGAAGCTGTATGGTCAATGCAGTTTCTTTTGTTTCCATGCCTTGTGTTACATTAGGGGTTGGGCCAGTAATGAACGCAAACTTTCTTTCTGCTGGCAATGTTTTTTCAGCGGGTGTTATCTGAATTTCCCTCTCTGACTGTGCCCACCTTCTCTAGCTCATTCGCAAAGCACAGTGTTGAATCCATGCTTTCGTTCTTTTTTAAACACAGAAACAGTTTTGTTTACCTGTTTGTAGCTACGGTTTCGCCGACGGCTGCCGGCTTCTTCAGGCTGACGCTGATGGTGGCGCGTCACTTCCTTCTCCGTTTATCTGCGGGCAGCAGAGGACGTTGTCGCCCTCTACTGCCCGCTCTCCCCTCTCCGACGATGCAGTCCCATGCGTTGTCCAGCGTGTAAACTCCGTCGTCCCTGTTCATGGTCCCACATCCACGTCTCCTTATCTCGATAGCTTCTTTTATCTTTTGTTGTTCGGTGGTTATGATCCGTGTGCTGTCCCAGTCCATTATATGGTTTTCTCTTAAGCAATGATCTGTTACGGCTGACCTTTTTATTGTACTTTCTGCTTCTTCTTTTGCTGCTCTTGTGTGTCTTCGATTTGCCTCTTTCTCGCACTCCTTTCTGTGTTCTATTGTTCGTGTGTTGAGTTGGCGTCCGGTTTCTCCTATGTATGTTTTATTGCATATTTTGCATGGGATTTCGTAGATGACTCCACATTTTTGTCCAGCTGGTATCTTGTCTTTTGGGTGCACTAGTCTGTTTCTAACTGTTGTGTATGGCTTTGTTGGTGTGTTTATGTTGTGTTTTTTCATTGTTGCTCTTATTTTTTCCGTTATGCCTCTGATGTATGGTAGGGTTATCACTGGTTCTGGTTCTTGTCTTTCTGGGTTTCTGGTTCTTTTTTGGGGTTGTTCTTTGCTTTCTGTTTTCGTTTGTTGTTTTCCTTTGTTTATTGCCCATGTCGGGTATTCGCAGGTCTTTAAAGCGTGTTGTATGTGTTTGTCCTCTTGTTTACGGTCTCTCTCTTCTGTTATTATGTTTGCTCGGTGATATAATGTTCTGATTACTGACATGTTGTGTATGGTGGGGTGTTCTGATGTCCATAATAGATATTGGTCTGTGTGTGTTGGTTTCCTGTATGTGTTTATGTTTAGGGTCCCGTCGGTCTGCCTGGTGATTTTCATGTCCATAAATGCTATGCTGCCTTCTGTTTCTGACTCATAAGTGAACTTTATGTTGCCCGTGTCGTCAATATTGTTTAAGTGTTGTGTTAGTGTTTCTGTTTGACCTTTTGGTATGATTTCCAGTATGTCGTCTACGTAGCGTTTCCATAGTTTTATTTTGCAGTTTGGGGGGGGCGGTGGCTATGGCTTTTTGTTCCAGGTCTTCCATGAAAAACTGGCACAGGGTGGCTGATAACGGGTTACCCATGGCGAAGCCTTCCAGTTGTTTGTATATTGTGTTGTCGTATGTGAAGTAAGTGGAGTTAGCTAGCAGTGCTATCAGTTGTGCTATGTCATCTGCTGTGAGGTTTGTCCTTTTGTGTAAAGTTTTGTCTTGTCTGATTCTGTTAACTACTATGTCTATGGTTTTTTGGGTTGGTGTTTTTGTGAACAGAGATGTGACGTCATGTGAGATGAGTATGTCGTTGTCTTCTATTGTAATTTCCTTTAGTTCTTTTACCAGTTCTATGCTATTTTTGCAGTGTTGGTCTGTATTTCCTAATAACGGGCTGATGATTCTGCTGATATCTTTTGCCATGTTGTATGTTGGTGTACCTATGCTGTCAACTATTGGTCTAAGTGGGGTGTTTTGTTTATGTATTTAATAAACGGAGAAGGAAGTGACGCGCCACCATCAGCGTCAGCCTGAAGAAGCCGGCAGCTGTCGGCGAAACCGTAGCTACAAACAGGTAAACAAAACTGTTTCTGTGTTTAAAAAAGAACGAAAGCATGGATTTACAAAGACACAGCAAGAACACACCTAAGATGTTCACAGTGTTGAATATTTTGTTCACCGCCTGGACCCAGATAGGCTAGCTGTTGCTTGCGCAGTTTGCTAACATGGATTGTATGCATTGTGTGCCGGTCTAACATCCCATTACACATGGCACCCAAAGCAGATGGGAGGTGGTGCCCATGTGGGAATTTCCAGCTGTCTTAAAACCATAGCGGTAAACGATTGGTACCCAGTTCTCCACATCCAAGAATTTTCTGCCCACCTGGTCAGGACATCCATTTTCCTCAAATGTATATGTGGTGCAAGCCCCAGTGAGCATTGACAATGTTCCTAAAACTGATGTTATCACAGTATTTGAAGTTTTAAGTTTTAACACATGCCCTTTGGTCTCAAAATTGCTGCCCAGACTTTTCAGCTTGGTGGATTCTGTTTTGCACAGTCTACTTTTTGTTTCAGTTTATTTGCATGGCATTCTTGTCGCCAACTACTCTGTCGAATGACATCTGCGTCATGTTTTTCTTCATTTGATCAAACATAGCCTGATTGTCAATCCAGCTAAATGCCAATTCGGCTTAGCAGAAATTGGTTTTCTGGGCCATCGCATATTTGATAGAGGTGCTGTCTCGTTTCCAGCAAAGATGCAAGTTGTGGGAGATTTTCAACAACAACAGACAGGTAAAGAATTTCAGGGGTATTTGGGGATGTTAACTTCTACAGTCTTTCTTTCCCAGGGCAGCAGAGCATCTATGGCAGTTTCTCAAGCAGAAGGCCAATGACAGTGTGGAGTGGGCCCCTGACCGCCTGCAGGCTAGTGCTGACAGCCAGCACTTTCGGACATGGTGGTAGGAGCAGTGTGAGCAATGAGTCTCTGGCAGATACTTGTTATGCGACACTTAGCATAAATACAGTGCATTAAATAGAGACGTGCTTGCCCTCTATCTCACCACTCATTTTTGTTTTTCTCTTGAAGGCGGCCAGTTCACAGCAAATGTTGATCACAGAACTGTAGTCTGCGCGTAAAAATCTCACTGTTATTTCAGAGTTCACGACAGACATCCACCTGGCCGGCAAGTCCAATGGACCACCGCCATCAGCAGCAAATGCGTATGTTCATTCTTGGTAGAAAAAAGAGACCATTATTTTTGTTGCTTGAACGTCGTCCACCTGCTCTGTCTGCCGCCCTGAATTCCTCCTTCACCCCACCTGTCTGATTCTCCTCTCCATGGCGCGCTGCTTTGTCCTCTCTGACCAGCTCGTGTGCGAGCGACCTTGGTCCAACCTTCTAAACTAATTTGAAGAAATATATCAGCAGCAGCAGCAGAACCTTTGTGTAGATGCACCAGAATTACGCGGCATAAAAAAAGCTCGGGGTTCCCGTGGCTATGCGATCTACTCGAGTCCCAAACCACACACGGTGCAGTTCTGTTCAGGAGGAGGAGGCGTGCCAGGCACTGTAGCATCCTGTTGTGACATCTGATTTAAATTTACACTCACTGGTCACTTTTTTGGGTACACCTTGCTAGTACCGAGTTGAACCTTTGCCTCTAGATCTGCCTTCAACCTGCCCATGTAAAACACATTACACTACATTGTATCATACATCGCATTAACACAGCTGGAACAAGGTTAGGTTAAACAGCAGCTATAGCATGAAGCACTGGTGTTACTGCCCCGTAGATAAACGATCGCAGCAAACATTTAGACGTTTGATGACAGTTGAAACGTCAGTCCGAGATCTCCCGTCACAGTTCAAAAATAGTTCCAAAATGAAAGTTGAACCGATGTTTTTCTTGCCATGATTTCCACGTCTTTCGGCGCATCTCTTTTTAACCTTAATTAAAATTTGGGCATCTCATTACTGTATTTATGTATTACTGTAAAAAAAAAAACACTGACAACTGAGCCAAAATGTCACATGTGCCAGCCTGGATTCACACGGAAGTGTCTTTCTAGTTGAGCTATCCATTTGACATTTGAATGTGGATAATACTCCTCAGAACCTGAGGGAGCAGAGCAGAGTGGAATTTGTGCTCCACCCACTGGGTTTGTGACATCACAAACCCAGTCAGTTTTAGGCTGCATTTTTTTCATCTGCTGCAGGTTTGATGGCAGGAATACTCAGAAATACAATTTTGAGCTTTAATTTCTTTAGCTGTGTCATGTAGCACGACAAAAACAGAAAAAAATACCATTTTCATTGGAGTGGGTCTTTATGAAAAAGGAAGTGTGCATCTGCAAAAGGCTTCTTCCATTGCTGAAAGAGGCTGTTCATTTGATCTGCCCCCCTCCCAATATTTTCTAGGGAGTACTGGTGCTTATGTTTTTCCACAAGCACTGCTTATTATGATCTTTTATCTATATAAATGTATATGCATGGCACTGAGTGGGCGTAAAAGTAAGAAAGCAAAACAAGTTTATTTACTGTGCATATAATAATAAAGCTTTGAATCATGAAATTACAAAAACCTGAAGCCCATGAAGAGGGCACTGCAAAGGCAACTCTTCTGTCCAGTCAGTTTGTTTAATCACTTGAGACCAGAAACGACTGCGGCCTGCTTCCGGTGGCTTTTTTCATCATGGTATTTTAAAGAGTGATGACCCCTTTTCCTCCCATTACTGTCCTGACAGCCAGCTGTACAGCAAAAACATTTGACATATTTCCTGGGTTTTCTGCCACCAGCACACACACTGATGTCACTGTGAAATTCCCTTCCAAACAGTCTTGAATCAGTTTCATACAGCTATTCTATTTAGACATTATTGCACTCTTAATAAAAAACATCTTTAAATTGCCACTCAATGATACTCATTTATTATTTTTTATGATTGTCACTCATTGAACACAACGAGCATATGTTGCATATACTTGAATAAATTTGGATCTCTTTCCCCCTTCTTTATAACTTTACAGGTCTGCATACTTTGTTTGGTGTAAGTGTGCATGCTAATTTTAACTCTAGCAGTTACATAAATCAAGAGTGAAAATCCTGGCTCAGCACTCCGAGGAGTCACAGAGCTTAATTCCTGTTTTGTTTAGGCAGCAATCACTGATAAGCTCATCCAGCACTGCTTGTTTTCCCTTTCCTTACTCCTCCCTTGAGTTGTTAAGTGCACGGAAATGAGCAATCAGCACCGTTGTGTTTGATGTTATGAGATTTAGAGACCACAACCAAGCTTTCAGGCCATGATGGATGCCAAGATGACCTCATAACTACTTGGTCAATGCACCTGGACATCTTAAGTTGTCAGTATAAAGATTAGGTCACAAATATTCATTTCAGAAGTTTATCTGTATACATTTAATCAAATAAGTATAATTAAGTCCTCCCTGGGCTGCCACCATACCGTGGTGGAGGGGTTTGAGTGTCCCAATAATCCTAGGAGCTAAGTTATCTGAGGCTTTATGCCTCTGGTAGGGTCACCCATGGCAAACAGGTCCTAGGTGAAGGATCAGACAAACAGCAGCCCACAGACTCCTTATGAAGAAAAACATAAATGGAAACTAGGGATGAGCGAGTACACCACTATCTGTATCTGTATCTGTACTAGGAATGGGCGTGGCATAACCCGGAAGTGGGCGTGGTTTAACCGGAAGTGGACGTGGTTTACATCAATATATTATTTTAAGTCTGAAATTGATATGGAATGATCAGAAGTTGCTATGTGTATTGTTTATTTGAAAACTATTTACAGAGCAGCCTCAGAATTGAGATTAAATATTTTTGATCACAATAGTAAAGAAACTATTACAGAACAAGCGTTTCAATAAAATCAGAACATTAATAATTAAGTGCATGGATTAATACATCTGAACTCATGCAGTAGGAACTAGGAAATATGAAACGCTAGAACCAGACACAACTTTATATATATATTTTAATTTTAATTTAATTAAACTGATTTTTTTCTTAACGTTCTTGGCATTTTCCCACACAAAGTTAAACAAAACAATGTTGATTAATGTGTGTGTGTGTGTGTGCGTGTGCGTGTGTGCGTGTGCGTGTGCGTGTGTGTGTGTGTGTGTGTGTGTGTGTGTGTGTGTGTGTGTGTGTGTGTGTGAGAGATAGAGAGGGAGAGAGGGAGAAAGAGGGAGTTCAAAAAAAAAAAAAACCCGACCGGAGCGGAGGTAGTGACAACAGCACGTCAGCTCTGTCTTGTCAAATGCACCATGTCAGTTACGAAAAAAGTAACTTTAAATGTTCAACTGAAAACGAGGCGAGCTGAAGAAAACCTAGGGGAAACTGAAGAAACGTGAGCTACAGTGAATCAATCACAGCGAGATCCGTTACTGTCTGTGTGTGTGTGTGTGTGCGTGTGCGTGGATGAGCCGGACGGACTGCGCTCCCGGCCGGCTAGAGAGTTTTGTAAGTAGGGAGGGGCAGGCGCTCTATGCGACTGGCCAATCACAGAGCGTGAAGACAGTCAGTTACCCAATGAAGATTTTCCTTCAGCTCGATTACAGATATTGACTCATTTTACTCGTTTCATGCTCGTTTTCGTCAAAAATGCGTTATCCGTACCGGATACTCGTCTGAAACAAGTATCCGGCTCATCCCTAATGAAAACAGTGTTCCCTCGCCCGAACGCGGGTCAACGGGACCCCGTCATGAGCCAGGCCTTGAGGTGGGGAACGCTGACAAGCACGTGTGCCGGGCATTCACCCATGGAGCCAGGCACAGCCTGAAGAGGAGATGTGGGTCCCCCTTCCCATGGGCTCACCACTTGTGTGTGTGTGTGTGTGTGTGTGTGTATGTGTGTGTGTGTGTGTGGGGGGGGTAAAGGGGTCGGGTGCAGTGTGTGACGGGTGGTAGTCGAGGGCGGGGACCTTGGCGGTCTGATCCTCGGCTACAGAAGCTGGCTCTTGGCACATGGAATGTCACCTCTCTGGAGGGGAAGGAGCCTGAGTTGGTGTGTGAGGTTGAGAGGTCCTGACTAGATGTAGTCAGAATCGCCTCAACGAATCGCTCTGGCTCCGGAACTAATTTCCTTGAGACAGGGTGGACACTATCTGGAGTTGCTTCCACTGAGAGGGGCTGAGCAGGGGTGGGTATACTGGTTCTTCCCCCTCTTGGTGCATGTACATATGCGCCAAACTACAGTTCAGAATATCCACCATTTTTGGAGACCTTGGAGGATCCCAGTGTGATGTTTATTTGACATGGACACAGCAATTACATTGGACGAACCAGATGCATTGTTTAGTTTGTTAGCACACGTGCTAATTTGCAACACTTGTCCATAGAACCTTTCTAAAAAGTAGACTACATTTAAATAAAATACAAAGAGATCAACAATAAATCAAACAGAAAACAGATTAAAATTGCAAACGATTTTCAATAAAAAAGATTAAAAAGAATAAAACAAGGCAATTTGAGCAGCAATGTAAGACTTTAAAACTATTCATTTAGACATTGTTGTTTAGACTTTAACCATTTTTTGAGTTCTTTGTTAAAAACGTTACTGTCCGTTTCTAGTTTTAGGTCAGCAGGTAGAGAGTTCCACAGTTTGGCCCCCTTTACAGAAAGAGCAGACTGACCAAAAGAAGTCTTGCACCGCGGGACGAGACAATCGCCGCAGGTGGAGGCTCGAGTGGTCGTTCTATGAGAGCTCTGACGTCTGATGGCCACAGTAGAGAACAGTTTAGACAAGTAGAGGAGATGCCGGTAACTCCCTCGTTCTGCTGAGGGACATTAACCCTCATGTGGGCAACGACAGTGAGACCTGGAAAGGTGTGGTGGGGAAGAACGGCCCCCCTGATCTGAATTCAAGCTGTGTTTTGTTATTGGATTTCTGTGCTTGTCATGGATTGTTCATGATGAATATCATGTTCAGCCATAAAGGTGTCCATATGTGCTCTCCGCACCAGGATACCTTAGACAGCAGATCAATGATTGACTTTGTTGTTGTTTCGTCTGATCTGCAGCCGCATGTCTTGGACACTCCGGTGAAGAAAGGGGTGCAGCTGTCAACTGATCACTACCTGGTGGTGAGGTTGCTCCGATGGTGGGGGAGGATGCTGGTCAGACCTGGCAGGCCCAAACATATTGTGAGGGTCTGCAGGGAATGTCTGGCAGAGTCTCCTATCAGAAGGAGCTTTAATTCCCACCTCCGACAGAACTTCCAACATGTTCCGGAGGAGGCAGGGGACATTGAGTCCAAATGGGCCCTGTTCCATGCCTCCAATAATGAGGCACCCGACCAGAGTTGTGGACACAGGGTCATCGTGCCTGTTGTAGCAGCAACCCCCGGACCCGCTGGTGGACACCAGTGGTTAGAGATGCTGTCCACCTGAAGAAAAAGTCCTAAAGGGTCCGGACTCCAAAGGCAGCTGATAGGTACCGGCAGTATAAGTGCAATGCGGCTCGGTTGGTCATGGAAGCAAAAACCCGAGCATCGGAGGAGTTCAGTGAGACCATTGAGCAAGACTTCCATACAGCTTAAAGGAGATTCTGGTTAACCATCCGGCATCTCAGAAGGGGAAAGCAGTACGCTACCAACACTGTTTATAGTGTGGACGGTGTGCTGCTGACCTCTACTCAGGACGTTGTGGATCAGTGGCCAGAATACTTGGAAGACCTCCTCAATACCACCAGCACATCTTCTGGTGTGAAAGCAGAGTCTGGGGACTTTGGCTCTCCAATCTCTGGTGCTGAGGTCAATGAGGTGGACTAAACCTCCTTGGTGTCAAGGCTCCGGGGGTGGATGAGATCCGTTCAGAATTCCTTAAGGCGCTGGATGTTGTGGGGCTGTGTTGGCTGACGTGGCTCTGCAATATCGCCGGAACATCGGCGGCAGTCCCACTGGACTGGTAGACTGGGGTGGTGGTCCCCCTATTTAAAAAGGGGGGACCACAGGGTGTGTTCCAACTACAGGGGGATCACACTACTAAGCCTCCCTGGTAAGGTCTATTCAGGGGGTTCTGGGAAGAAGGTCTGTCGGATTGTTGAACCTCTGATTCAGCAAGATCATAGTGGTTTTTGTCCTGGCCGTGGAACACTGGACCAGCTCTATACCTTTACGGGGGTCCTGGAGGGTGCGTGGGAGTTTGCCCAACCAATCTACATGTGTTTTGTGGATTTGTAGAAGGCGTTTGACGGCATCTCTCAGGAGGCCCTCTGAATATGGGGTACCAGGCCCTCTGATATGGGCTGTTAGGTCCCTATATGACCGGTGTCAGAGCTTGGTCCGCATTGCCAGCAATAAGTCAGGCTCGTTCCCAGTGAGAGTTGGACTCTGCCAAGGCTGCCCTTTGTCACGATTCTGTTCATAAACTTCATGGGCAGGATTTCTAGGCACAGCCAAGGTATTGAGGGTATCTGTTTTGGTGGCTTGAGGATCAGGTCTTTGCTTTTTGCAGATGATGTGGTCCCGTTGGCTTCATCTTCGGCATTCACTGGAGCTGTTTGTAGCCGAGTGTGAAGCAGCTTGGATGGGAATCAGCTCCTCTAAATCCGAGACAATGGTCTTAAGTCGGAAAAGGGTAGAATGCCATCTCCAGGTCAGTAATGAGGTCCTGTCCCAAGTAGAGTTTAGGTATCTCGGGGTCTTGTTCACGAGTGAGGGAAAGTATGAGCGGGAGATTGATAAGCGGATTGGTGCTGCGTCTGCAGTGATGCGGGCGTTGTACCTTTCCTACCCTCACCTATGGTCATAAGCTTTGGGTAGTAACCGAAATAACGAGATCATGGTTTCAGGTTTAAACCCCTAGACATCATACACAAAGAAGAAAAGAGACACAAAAGTCAGAATTCTGTTTTATGTTCGAGGTGAATGGAATTAGGTCCGACCAGCTCAGTCTCCACTGGGCTGGCAGGTCTTCCAAAACCACTCTGCCTTTGGAATCCAAGTGTCCTCTTTTTATTACAAGCTGGGAGTTCCCTAGTTACACGTCTGATGAGTTGATCTGAAGGGTGGGGGAAACACAACTCTCAGTATTCAGTAATTGTTACAAGTTTCACACAAAGAGCATTCAGTATTACACAATGAACATTCAGTTTTTCTAATCAGTGTCTAATCACATGGTGTGCAACACAGACAGTTCCATGAGTCAGCAGTTGTCCAAGTCAGCAGATGTCCTTGGGTCACATTGGGTCAGGACCAAGGCTCAGCATTCTAACATGAGACTTCAAACAATACAGCACTGTTCAGCATAAATGGTAAAATCTTTAAATGTAATAAAAGCATAAAGCATGATAAAAAAACACACATAATTATCTTAACACGTGGATACAAGCGGACAAAATGAGTTTTCTCCGCAGGGTGGCTGGACTCTCCCTTAGAGACAGGGTGACAACTTTGGTCATTTGGGAGGGGCTTGGAGTAGACCTGCTGCTCCTCCACCAATCTACTATGTCTCTCGGCTGGCCAGGGAACACCTTGGGATTCCCCCAGAAGAGCTGGCCCATGTGGCTGGAGAGGGAAGTCTGGGCCTCTCGACTTAGGCTGCTGCCCCCGCAACCCGACTGCTACACCGGATAAGCAAAAAAATAAAAAATAAAATGGATGGATGGATGGAAGTATAATTACGCATCTATAAAGACCCATTCTGATCTGAAATAAAGGTAATAAATAATAATAAAATAAACTATTATTTTAGGGATCCCAAGAAATGAGTCATCCTACCCCATCTTGGTTATATGAATTTTTAACAGAGCCAATCAGACAGATGAGTGCCCCCCTACCCACTCTCATGGATATAAGTGTATATATATATATATATATATATATATATATATATATATATACAGGTGCTGGCCAGTAAATTAGAATATCATCAAAAGGTTGAAAATATTTCAGTAATTCCATTCAAAACGTGAAACTTGTACATTATATTCATGCAATGCACACAGACCAATGTATTTCCAATGTTCATTACATTTAAATTTGATATTCATAAGTGACAACTAATGAAAACTCCAAATTTGGTATCTCAAAAAATTAGAATATTCTGAAAAGGCTGAATATAGAAGACACCTGCTGCCACTCTAATCAGCTGATTTACTCAAAACACCTGCAAAGGCCTTTAAAAGGTCCATCAGTCTTGTTTTGAAGGCACCACAATCATGGGGAAGACTTCTGACTTAACAGCTGTCCAAAAGACAATCATTGACACCTTGCACAAGGAGGGCAAGACACAAAAGGTGATTGCTAAAGAAGCTGGCTGTTCGCAGAGCTCTGTGTCCAAGCACATTAACAGACAGGCGAAGGGACGGAAAAAATGTGGTAGAAAAAAGTGTACAAGCTCTAGGGATAACCGCACCCTGCAGAGAATTGTGACGACAAACCCATTCAAAAATGTGGGGGAGATCCACAAAGAGTGGACTGCAGCTGGAGTCAGCGCTTCAAGAACCACCACGAGGAGACTCATGAAAGACATGGGATTCAGGTGTCGCATTCCGTGTGTCAAGCCACTCTTGAACATGAAACAGCGCAAGAAGCGTCTCGCCTGGGCCAAGGACAAAAAGGACTGGACTGATGCTGAGTGGTCCAAAGTTATGTTTTCTGATGAAAGCAAGTTCTGCATTTCCTTTGGAAATCAAGGACCCAGAGTCTGGAGGAAGAGCGGAGAAGCACAGAATCCACGTTGCATGAGGTCCAGTGTAAAGTTTCCACCGTCAGTGATGGTGTGGGGTGCCATGTCATCTGCCGGTGTTGGCCCACTCTGTTTCCTGAGGTCCAGGGTCAATGCAGCCGTCTACCAGGAAGTTTTAGAGCACTTCATGCTTCCTGCTGCTGACCAACTTTATGGGGATGCAGACTTCACCTTTCAACAGGACTTGGCACCTGCACACAGTGCCAAAACCACCAGCACCTGGTTCAAGGACCATGGTATCCCTGTCCTTGATTGGCCAGCAAACTCGCCTGACCTTAACCCCATAGAAAATCTATGGGGTATTGTGAAGCGGAGGATGCAATACGCTAGACCCAACAATGCAGAGGAGCTGAAGACGACTATCAGAGCAACCTGGGCTCTCATAACACCTGAGCAGTGCCACAGACTGATCGAGTCCATGCCACGCCGCATTACTGCAGTTATTGAGGCAAAAGGAGCCCCGACTAAGTATTGAGTGCTATACATGCACATTCTTTTCATGTTCATTCTTTTCAGTTGGCCAACATTAGAGAAACAAACATTTTTTCATTGGCCTTTAGAATATTCTAATTTTCTGAGATACCAGATTTGATGTTTTCATTGGTTGTCACCTATAAATATCAAAATTAAACGTAATAAACATCGGAAATACATTGGTCTGTGTGCATTGCATGAATATAATGTACAAGTTTCACGTTTTGAATGGAATTACTGAAATATTTTCAACCTTTTGATGATATTCTAATTTACTGGCCAGCACCTGTATATATATATATAGATAGATAGATAGATAGATAGATAGATAGATAGATAGATAGATAGATAGATAGATAGATAGATAGATAGATAGATAGATAGATAGATAGATAGATAGATAGATAGATAGATAGATCCATCCATCCATTTTCATCCGCTTTTCCGGAGTCGAGTCGCGGGGGCAGTAGCCTAAGGCGAGAGGCCCACGCTTCCCTCTCCCCAGCCACTTGGGCCAGCTCCTCCGGGGGAATCCCAAGGCGTTCCCTGGCCAGGTGAGAGACATAGTCCATCCACCGTGTCCTGGGTCTACCTTTAGGTCTCCTCCCGGTTGGACGTGCCCGGAAAACCTCACCAGGGAGGCGTCCAGGTGGCATCCTGACCAGATGCCAGAGCCACCTCAACTGGCTCCTCTCGATGTGGAGGCTCAGCGGGTCTACTCCGAGCCACTTCTGGATGACCGAGCTTCTCACCCTATCTCTAAGGGAGAGCCCAGCAACTCTTCGGAGAAAACTCATTTTGGCCGCTTGTATCTGCGATCTCGTTCTCTCGGTCACTACCCAAAGCTCATGACCATAGGTGAGGGTAGGAACGTAGATCGACCGGTAAATAGAGAACTTTGCCTTCTGACTTAGCTCTCTCTTCACCACGACAGACCAGTACAACGCCCGGATCACTGCAGATGGAGCACCAATCCACTTATTGATCTCACGCTCCAGTTTTCCCTCACTCGTGAACAAGACCCAGAGATACTTAAACTCCTCCACTTGGGGCAGGACCTCATCCCTGACCCGGAGAAGGCATTCTACCCTTTTCCGAATCAAGACCATGGTCTCAGATTTAGAGGAGCTGATTCTCATCCCAGCTGCTTCACACTCGGCTGTGAACCGCTCCAGGGAAAGCTGAAGATCACGTTCTGATGAAGCCAAGAGGACCACATCATCTGCAAAAAGCAGAGACCTGATCCTCGGGCCACCAAAACGGATGCCCTCCACACCTTGGGTGCGCCTAGAAATCCTGTCCATAAAGGTTTATGAACAGAATTGGTGACAAAGGGCAGCCTTGGCGGAGTCTAACTCTCACTGGGAACAAGCCCAACTTACTACTGGCAATGCGGACCAAGCTCTGACACCAGTCATACAGGGGACCTAACAACCCGTATCAGAGGGCCTGGTACCCCATACTCCCGGAGTACCCCGCACAGGGCCCCCCGAGGGACGCGGTCAAACGCCTTCTCCAAATCCACAAAACACATGTAGATTGGTTGGACAAGTTCCCATACACCCTCCAGGATCCGCCTAAGGGTATAGAGCTGGTCCAGTGTTCCACGGCCAGGACGAAAACCACATTGCTCCTCCTGAATCTGAGTTTCAAAAATCTGACAGACCCTCCTCTCCAGAACCCCTGAATAGACTTTATCAGGAAGGCTCAGGAGTGTGATCACCCTGTAGTTGGAACACACCCTGTGGTCCCCCTTTTTAAAAAAGGGGACCACCAGCCCGGTCTGCCAGTCCAGTGGGACTGCCCCCGATATCCACGCAATATTGCAGAGCCAACACAGCCCCACAACATCCAGAGCCTTAAGGAACTCCGGGCGGATCTCATTCACCCCTGGAGCCTTGCTACAGAGGAGCTTTTTAACCACCTCAGTGACCTCAGCACCAGAGATTTGAGAGTCCAACCCAAAGTCCCCCTGACTCTGCTTCCTCACTGGAAGTCGTGTTGGTGGGATTGAGGAGGTCTTCGAAGTATTCACCGATCCACAACGTCCTGAGTAGCGGTCAGCAGCACACTGTCCCCACCATAGATAGTGTTGGTAGCGCACTGCTCCCCCCCACCCCCCGAGGCACCGGATGGTGGACCAGATGCTCCTCGAAGCCGTACGGAAGTCTTGCTCCATGGTCTCACCGAACTCCTCCCATGCCCGGGTTTTTGCCTTGGCGACCACCCGAGCTGTGTTCTGCTAGGACTACCGGTACCCGTCAGCTGCCTCTGGAGTCCCACAGGCCAAAAAGACCTGATAGGACTCTTTCTTCAGCTTGACAGCATCCCTAACCGCCGGTGTCCACCAGCAGGTTCAGGGGCTGCCACCACGACAGGCACCGACGATCCTTTGACCACAGCTCCATTTGGTCGCCTCAACAATGGAGGCACGGAACAGGGTCCATTCAGACTCAATGTCCCCCGCGTCCCCCGGAACATTTTGGAAGTTCTGTTGGAGGTGGGAATTGAAGCTCCTTCTGACAGGAGACTCTGCCAAAGGTTCCCTGCAGACCCTCGCGATATGTTTGGGCCTGCCTGGTCTGACCGGCATCCTCCCCACCATCTGAGCCAACTCACCACCAGGTAGTGGTCAGTTGACAGCTCCGCCCCTCTCTTCACCCGAGTGTCCAAGACATGCAGCTGCAATTCAGATGAAACAACAACAAAGTCTGTCATCGAGCTGCGGCCTAAGGTATCCTAGTGCGGAGAGCACATATGGACACCTTTATGTCTGAACATGGTCTTCAGCCCCATGACTGGCACAGAAGTCCAATAACAAAACACCACTCGAATTCAGATCGGGGGGCCGTTCCTCCCAACCACACCTCTCCAGGTCTCACTGTCGTTGCCCACGTGAGCATTAAAGTCCCTCAGCAGAACGAGGGAGTCACCAGAAGGAGCGCTCTCCAGCACCCCCTCCAAAGTCTCCAAAAAGGATGGGTAGTCTGAACTGTAGTTTGGTGCATAAGCACAGCCCACAGTCAGAACCCATCCCCCCACACATAGGTGGAGGGACGCTACCCTCTCATTCACTGGGGTAAACCCCAACGTACAGGCACCAAGATGGGGGCAACTAGTATGCCCACCCCTGCCCGGCCCCTCTCAGTGGGAGCAATTCCAGAGTGGTAGAAAGTCCAAACCCTCTCAAGGAAACTGGTTCCAGAGCCAGAGCCATGTGTTGAGGTGAGTCCGACTATATCTAGTCGGAACCTCTCAACCTCACTCACCAACTCAGGCTCCTTCCCCACCAGAGAGGTGACATTCCATGTGCCAAGAGCCAGCTTCTGTAGCCGAGGATCAGACCGCCAAGGTCCCCGCCCCTGACTACCACCCGTCACACACTTCACCCGACCCCTTTGGTCCCTCCCACGAGTGGTGAGCCCATGGGAAGGGGAACCCACGTTTCCTCTTCGGGCTGTGCCCGGCCGGGCTGTGTGGGTAAAAGCCCGGCCACCAGGCGCTCGCCAACGTGCCCCACTTCCAGGCCTGGCTCCAGAGGGAGGCCCCGGTGACCCACGTCTGGGCAAGGGAACACGGTTTCCATTTATATAATTCATCATAAGAGGTCTTCAGGCTGCTCTTTGTCTGATCCCTCACCTAGGACCTGTTTGCCATGGGTGACCCTTCCAGAGGCAGAAAGCCTCAGACAACGTAGCTCCTAGGATCACTAAGACACTCAAACCCCTCCACCACAGTAAGGTGGCAGCCCAGGGAGAGGGTTAGGGGCTATATATATATATATATAGTTATAGTTATAAGGGTGATCATACAGATGACTACTCACTCACTCACTCCCCACTCCTCCCTGAGTTTTAACGGAGGTGAGTGGATGAATGACCACTTAAAGACTTCATGTCCTGATGATGGCTCAGGGTGGAGCCACTTCTCCTCAAGCAGTGGCTCTCTCTTGCACATGAGGAGTGTTTCTACTTTAATTTCCTTGTTTGCGATATTTGAAGACTGGCACTGACAAAAAAGAGGAACAGTTTTTGCATGTTTGAAGAAGCGGCTTAACATCTCTCACACTGATCCACCACATGTGGATAGATTTTAGACAGATGAGATTTTGAATGGTGAGTTCTGTATAGAACCTTAAACTGACTAAGTTGTAACCTAGCACATGATGCACTATAACGGACATTGGACACCACGATTAACCATCGTGGATCTGAAAATGTTACACCTAACTTTTGTTCCAGAACTCCTTCTGCGACCACTGAATGTGCATCCAAGTCCATAAGTTGTTTATAAATCAGACATATAATAGATTTTTTATTGGATTTAAGGGATACCAATTCTTCCCATGGTTGAGCACTCAGAAGAGAGAGATAAGAAGGAACGAGAGCAGAAACACTAGGTTGAACTTGAAAATAACAAAACAAGTGAGAGACTGGAAGATTTGCTTTAGAAGAGTTCTGAAAAACTCAAAACAGCATCATTTCTACAGAGGTCCTCAAAAGTGGTAATTCCATGACACTAGGCATATGAACCATCGGTGAGACCAGGAGAAAATAAATTGTTTGGAACCCTGATCCTGGAGATCCACTCTCCAGCACGTTTTAGAGGCTACCCTTCTTCAACACACCTGATTTTAATCTATGGAGCCTGATGACCTTCTGAACAGGTAAATCAACTGTGTTGAAGCGGGGGGAAAATGAAAGCGTGTCAGATAGTGGCTCTCCAGAACCAGGGTTCCCTACCCCAATCTAGAGTGATTGCCATGTGTACAAATGGGGAAGTATATTTAAAACGATTCCAGTAGTGTGACCAAACCCAGCGCTGGACTGACCATAGGGCATAGCGGGCAACTGCCCGCTGGGCCGACCCTTTCATCTTTTATGGGCCGGTGTCTGTTTTTTTTTTTTTTCTTCTCCTGGCCTCTAGTTGTTGCGGACAACTTGTCCGCGCCGCCCCACGCGACGCCTCGTAAAAGTTGGTGGATTGGCCAATTGGTAATAATACACTCTGGGCTGGACCAATAGCCAGAGGTCTGATGCACCCGCCAGTTGTTTGTGAATCTCAGTAAACAGACAGACGAGCTTTACAAAATGGAGAACAAAAAACGGAAAGGAGGAGCGGAGAAAATTCGACTAAAAAAGAAACTGGCCCTTCAGGCTGATGCTGGCACATGTGTTAAAATCTCAGTTGTTTGGTAGTGAAGGTTCAAGTAAAATCAATTTAGGAAGTGATGGAACAGGTTGGAGAAGAAAAGAGGGAGGAGGAGGAGAAACCCGAGCCGGTGTTGTGCCATAAATTGACTCGCTGCCAAAAAATGATTAGCCACCGCGGGATCGCGCACGGTTAGGTAATTGCATTTCTAGACAAAATTCCCCAGGATTTCGCCCTAAAACTCAGCATATCTAGCAATATGGACATTCAGAAAGCAAAGATAACCTCTTCCGGTACTTAAACAGATGTTTATCGCGGATATTAGTGTGGCAGTGTTTGTGGCACCCTGCGCGGGAGCACGAGGACGTGCTTGTGGAAAGGGGGAGGAAGAGGTGGCAGTGTGAGCATCCACAATGTCCCGATTGATCATGCGCCCTGGCTACTTGGCCAAGGAGATGTCCCTTTGGCTGACTGGTAAGAGCGAATGACTCTCACTCGGGAGTCTGGGGATCGAATCCCGCCCGGGCACTCCTTTCTGCACCTTGCCACGTTAGTTTTTCCAGTTCGGAAGTTGTTTTAAGTGTTGCTATTTGTCTTAAACGTTCACAATGAGGATATATTAATCCTTTTTGCAATATTTGCGATTGAAAGATGGTTTGTGCCACAAACTTTGTGGTAAGAACTGGCTTTCTTTATGTTACAGCCTTGATACTAAAAAAATAAATAAACAATGTAAAATGGCACCCTGTATTGAATGTAAACGTTGTATAAATGGAAATAAACAATTCTCCAGCGATTTAATTATTCCCCTTCCTTTCTTTAGTCCACTTGACATGGAGCCACAGTTAACTAGTTTGGGGCACATTTTTACTTGAAAAAAAGTATTTAAAATGATCAAGCTTTGGCTTTACAATGACACTGTGTAGGTTACTATCTATACATTACGTTGCTCTATTTAAAAGTAACAAGATAAAAGCACTTCAGCACATACAATTAAGATTGTCACTTGCCAAATAGACTACACCCTCCCGTTTACCTATAAGAATTGCCTCAAAATATCTTTAAATTCTTTATTGATGATTTAATTGTAGACAACTAAAAAGGCATTTTACTTGCCAAAAAGTGATTGAATCGCTAAGATTTTCATGGAGGCTAAAATTGACCAAATAAGGGTTTCATGTATTATCTGTTGACGTTACTGTACTCATACTGCCTACTGTGTCATCAAAAACACCCCAAAAATGGCAAAAAAAAAAAAAGAAAAAAAAGAAAAGAAAATAATTTCCATTGCCAAAAATTGATTACAGTGTCCTGGTCACGTGTAAAGGGTTAAATTGACCTAAATATTACCTTATTTATTATCTCTTGATGTTATTAGTGCCATCACAGGATGCTGGGTGTCTTCCACATTCATAAACACAGAGTCCTGGTCACCCATAAAGGCTTAAATTGGCATAAATATTACTTCATTTATTATGATGCTGGGTGTGTTCCACAATCATATTCGAATAAACGTGAAAATATTCCGTCCGAATATCTGTTTCTTGTTATAAATATAACAGCTAAAAGGATTTACAGTTAAAATAGGAGAAACACGTGACTCCCCAGGAAGGGTCGTAACACCACTTGCCTCACGCACATAAGTGAACAAAACAAAGCAGCATGGAGACACTCCGTCTCCAACCACCTCTCAGGCAGCAGCCTGCACTCCCAAGTTCTACACGTCACCAGAACATAACCAACCGCAACACAATAAAAGCAGTGTTATACAAAATGGAAGGCCTGTAGTGTTTATTCTCTTACAGTAACAACTTATCAATTTTTGGAGGAATTTATTTGAGAATTTTTTGGTTTTTAGTAATTGTGCAATAGAAAAGTAATCGCTAGATTAATCATCTAAATAGTCATTAGAATAGTCGACTATTCGATAAAATAATCGTCAGAATGATCGTTTTAAAAATAATCAGTTACCCCCAACCCTACTTTTTAGAATACCAGGATAGGAAGGATGGTGTAGGTTTACGTTTATTAGATTGATACATAAATACTACCAATAAGAAAGTGTACGTTGGTGTGTGTCAGAAACAGCGTAAGGCTTAATGTCTTTTCCAAAAAAAACAGGTGATGGGCCGGTCTCCAGTCAAAATGCCCGGGCTGAATTTTTGTCCCATTCCAGCCCTGACCAAACCTTAAGACTAGCATGTACCACGGGATTAGTTGTAAGCAGGGCAGATTGAGCAGCAACAGACAGGCCACTTAGAGTGCATTCCAGTTGTTCTCGAGCTTGTTTTTCCAGGATGAGTTAACCAGAAATGGTGCAATGAACTCGGAATTCCGAGCTGCAAACTCATAGGTTTCAGATGACCTTGAGATCCCAAATTTAAAGATCGCTGTGCCTAGTACTACCAGGAAGTATGTATCATTTTTATTTCTTTCTCATTTATATGTTCTGTTTTCTTTCTTTTTTATTTAACAGCACCAAGTTGTTGTTTATTGTTGTTATCAATAGTTACTATGTTGAAAATTTTAACATTTCTGCCTAAATTGACCGGTGCTTATGTTTTTTACTTTTCCTGGTGTTTATAATTTTACATTTGATTTGTAATGTTTTTCTGGTTGTATATGGCAACTGTCAAAGGAGTCACAATTATTTAGATGTGGAGAATACTTGGTTATATAATTATTTTGGTTTAGTACTCAACAATACTGGTGACATCCATTTTTTCTCAGTTGGAAGCTGGAACGCAAAATGAGCCTGTTATGTCATTTCCTGCTCGGAAATTCCAAGTTCCGAGGACAACTGGAATACACAATAAAGCCTCTACAGAGGTGGAAGTGCACAACATGCGCTCTAACTTTCCTGGATCTCTATGGATTGCTACGGATCTTTGGGGTCTGGTCTGTTCCTTCTCATCATGGTTCCTGCCGGTGGATATCACTAAGTGGATTCATATTCCCTGATTGGGATATCTATTGACTATTCTTCTTTGTGGGGGTTTGCTTTCCTCATTCCTGATGCCTCCATGCCTGGGGATTTACTTTTTCTTCCTTTGCTGAGTCCACAGGGCCTCTGGGATTGTTCAACGACTCGTGGTTTCTGCCAGGACCCCGTCTCCTTGAAAAGGGGGGATATGTAATGTCCAGAAAGGGTCATTTTTCACCTATATATTGACCGACATCATCTGCACGCATAAGCCTACAAACTGGGTGGATTTTCACTCCTGTCTCCTAAGGTCCAGGGGCCTCATTTATCAAGATTGCTTATGCATAAAACGGGGTCAGAAAACTGCGTAAGCAACTTTCCATGCAAACTTTGGGATTTATGAAAGAAAACTTAGCGGAAAAATGTGTACAACTTTAAGTTGACTAAGGACCTGGCTTATGCACATGTTGGACATGGAGAGCACCTGCAGTGCTGCTGCTGAGAAGGATACATTTATGAAATCCTGCAGCATTATCACTTGTACTGCTTCGTTTTCACACAGAACAAGTACCCCCCACACGCACACACACGCACGCGCACACACACACACACACACACACACACACACACACAGCCTGAAGCGCAGAATACAGAATGCAAAACATCACCAGGGGGACAGATTGAGGCAGAATGTCATGCGTCTGTGACAGTGTGCGTGTCCTGTCACTGTGACCTGATCATGCACCCTGGCTAGTTATTGAAGGGAGACCTCCATTTCGCTGACTGGTTAGTGTGCGTGACTTTCACCCAGGAGTCTGGGATCGAATCCCGATTGGACCATTTTTTATACCCGCCACAGATCTCTCTGAAGAACTCACAACATTGACGGCTTCAGCAACACTGTGCCACTCTGTGGATTTTCTCTTATTTGTTTTGCAAAAGCACTTCCTTTCATTTCTCCACCTCACCCACAGGTACCTCAACTTCTGCTTGTGTGAAATTGTACTTCCTTGATCTACGGTCGCCATGTCATTGGTGGAGAACTGCAACAGCTGGCTTATGTATATGCATGGGATCCACAAGGCACTTTGCATTGACCATTTATGGCAGTAAGTGGCCGTGGTGAGGGTGGGATGTGACTAAAATGCAGCTGAGAACCATTCTAGATAGTTTCTGATTTATGAAGCGGAGATTGCTGCAGCTGTGCGTACTCCATGTTTGATAGATCACAAACCTGCTTGGGGTGAGTACATTTTATTTGCTGAGCTTAAGTACGGTTTTAGTAAGGATTCTATGCCATGTTTAATAAAAGAGACCCCAGGCCTCTACAGTGCTTGGCACACAAGATAACATACTGTCAACAAACTGTTCTTTCCAAGGCCTCAGCTTTCCCCCTTATCGCTTCTACAGGAGTCCACACTCTTCACATTAAAAGTGAACTTTTACAGCTCATATGTTTAAATAATCATATGGTTGAATGAACCGGATGTTATATGAGTAATAATGTTAATGTTTGGATAATCTGTGCCTCATTCAGTAAAGTTGATGTGAATATTATTATCACAATGATCCATTTATATAATTTGATCAGTACTGTTTGATTTAACAAGTTATTCACTATCTGCACTCATACAAAATGTTCATGAGATATAAATTATGGTTAACGTCACATCACATAAAGTTTAAAGATTCTTTATCCACAGAACAAGAACATTTAGTATCTGATGAAGGTGTGGTTTCTGGGGGATGTTTGGTAAGAGCCTACAACATGTCAAATTCTGATTCGCAGAAATGATGAACTCTAGATTAATAAAACTAGGAGGACTTCCCGAGTTATTCAGTTTCTAGCTAACACCTCGATTCGGCGAAATCGGGAAAGAAGCCTTTTTGAAACAACATTTCTTTGACCTTAAGTCAAAACCTTGCCACGAAGCTGCAAGAGATTACATACAACAGCTCTTTTCAGAGCTACTGCAACTCTCAGACATCCATCTTGGACACCTAACCTGCAGACCCCGGGTTGCATCTCATGGCTGGGGAAGTTGAACTCAGAGGAAGCTACTAATCTCTGAGGATCGTGGTCTCGATGTCCGGTGACCTCACCACCTGACCGCAAACCTCTGGACCGCCAGGAACATCTCGTACAAGGGTATCGTAGACTGCATACTGGTGTCTGATGTTGTTTTATAACACTCAACTCTCTCGCTTATAGCAGACCAAATTCTTTTACACCCAGAATTCACAGTTTCTTCCAGATACAAGGGTTCTGAAAAACATCTACTTCACATTCCATCATCACACATCATTATTCATAGTATTATAATTAGTCTAAAAAACTGAATGATTTAGCTGTATTTCTTTACCTCTGACTGCCCATTATAATACATATTTTGTTGACATGTGTCCCTTTGTGTGTGCTTGTGCAGGCATGCGTGTATGTAGGTATCAAAGCACTTTACAGATCTTCAAAAGACAGATCTGTGATCATTATCTGGAGTGGTTGAGCAGGTGTGGGCAATGGGAGTGTGTGTGTGTGTGTGTGGGGGGGGGGGGGCACAGGTTCTCACACTCTGTTGACTTCATGAATATTCATCAAAAATATGCTATATATCAAAAATCAAATGATTTTCTGCCAAATTTCAGATACTCATTCCCAATTTTACTTTTGCAAAATGTTATTTCAATAAGTACAAAGCATTTGCATGGACGAAAGCTAAGATGAAGGCTGAAAAACTTCAAAGGCGTACGTTTGTTTTTCAAAACAAATTCCTGCAGAGTCGAATTTTGTTTACATTCAGTAGGGGCAGCTTACACAGGTGCACCAATTGACTAAAAGTGCATACCGTAAATCCTCTAATACAAGCCGGTATTCAGTTAAAGGCCAGGTCTCCAATTTTGGCCGGTGTCGGAGTCGGCGGAGGTGAATAATGGCCGGTCTCTTATTGTGGCCGGGTGGAATGTGGTAACAAGCAAGTACGGGGGGCGGTTGTGTCATCGTCTCACTTTTGATTTGCCAGTGATAGACCGCGAGGGTAACTTTAACCGTGCGGAGACGAAGAGGAGGCGAAAATTTGATATCAAGTTCAAAGAGAACGTGCTGATTATGCTGCAGAACACTCTGGGGAGCAGCAGGGGTTGTATGAACTAGTCGACTTCACTATAGTGACTTTTTATGCCTGTCATCGACTAGTCGCTGTCACTTGATAATTACCGGCAAGATGTAGCCCTCGGAAAAGACAGCAGCCTGCTGTAAGCAGGTGACAAGCTCCTGCGCTCGGGTGGGGGGGTGGGGGGGGCAACACGCTCTGCCAGAAAGTCGGTACTGACACACGATCGTTCATGTCAGTTCATTTCCTTCAATGTCTTCTGTCTTTTATTTGCGCCTGATGTGTATCGCTGCTGTGGAGCGGGGCGCATCACCTTGTCCTCCGACGCACTGATCACTGATGCGGCCGGCGAGCACTCCGCTGTTTTTGCGGTCGGTAATCTGCCTCCTGAGCACGGCCACAGTAACAATCAGGTGTTGCCAAATTATTTAACACGCGATCGTTCATGTCGGTTCATTTCCTTTGATGCTTTCTGTCTTTTATTTGCGCCGTTTTGCTGTGGAGCGGGGCGCATCAACTTGTCATCCGGTGACGCACCGATCACTGATGCGGCCGGCGAGCACTCCGCTGTTTTAGCGGTCGGTAGCTCTTTTAGAACTGCAGTTCAAAGGTAACTCATGAAGTGAATATATATGAACCCAGGTAGCAGTTTCTCTTTAGGACTGAGAGGAGATGCAGGAAGATAATAAACAGGCAGGACAGAAAAATAGTCAAATAAAAACAAGTTAGTTTTTGTACCTGCTGGTTGCAACAAACAGACACCATTGAAGGTAATCAGAAGTGAGGAACAGAAAATGAAATAATTATTTTAATGTTTAGAGCAGCAGGAACTCAGAGGCTGCAGGTGCATCAGTGAATTTGCGGCCGCTGCGCAGGGGGAGGGGGGAGAGGGCTGAAGCAGGGGGAGGGGGGAGAGGGCTGAAGCAGGGGGAGGGGGGAGAGGGCTGAAGCAGGGGGAGGGGGGAGAGGACTGAAGCAGAAACTACCGTTGTTAAAAGAAATGTGTTTAACTTTGAAAATGTGGGCGCAATTTTAATTGTCAAAAACTCCAGCGAACCATTAGTTCATTTTGCTCAAATAGAAATAGAGGCCTGCCTCTAATTCTGGTCCTCCTTCCAATAAAGGCCTGGAGCTTGATGAGCTTGTGTCAAATACAGGCCCGGGCCTGTATTAGAGGATTTACGGTATATGAGACTCAGATCAGGATTCATTTCTTTGAACCGCAACCATGAGAAGAAGTTTCAACGTGAATGAAGCCCTGGAGGTGTTTCAGCAGCTTGAAGATGAGGGGAAGTCAGTCAGGAGGGACCGCAGCAGAAGCCGACCGTAATCATCGATTACAACCGCTGCAAAGGGGCAGTTGACAACTTGGACAAGGTAATTTATTTATTTTATTTTGTTTTATTATAATTCGCCAACCTAATTGCATATGTAATGTATTTATTCATTTATTTTTATTCCAGCTCGTTGCAACATACAGCTGCCGTCGCAAGACCAGACGTTGGCCCAGGTCGCTCTTCTGCAACATGTTAGATGTAAGCGTCTACAATGCCCTGGTCCTGTGGCTGTCTGGAACCGGCCTGGAACCAGCAGAAGAGGAGCATCTGCCGAAGGCTGTTCTTGCGGGAGCTTGGGAGCTCCATGGTGAGACCAGCCCAGGCGAGGTGCACTCGCTTGCCGCGGTCCAGCAGCGCTGCAGCTTTGTTGCAGGTGCAGCACCAGCCCAGGAGCAGACAAAGAAAAAATGCCACCTTTGCAGGGGGAAGAGGAGCGTGCATGCACGCTTTTGCCAAGCATGTGGACAGGCTGTGTGCAAGGAGCACTCAACAGTTGTGTGCTCAGCCTGCAGCTGTTAGCTCACTCCCCTCTGTGTCTCTCTCTCTCTCTCTCTCTCTCTCTCTCTCTCTCACACACACACACACACACACACACACACACACACACACACACACACACACACACACACGCACACACACCTTTTCTTTGTTCGTGTGCTTTAATAAAGTGTTCAACTGGCCATCTTTCTAAGTGCATTTTTTTGTGCTCTAATGACTTTAACGTTAGAAAATTTAAACGTTAGGTAAGGTATATATATATATATATATATATATATATATATATATATATATAACCTCATTCAGGTTACCCGGCTCCTCAGCCGGCTCATCCGCTCCCACCACCAGCCCTTTACTCTGGCTACCCTCAGCCAGCCCACCTGTACCCGGCTCCTCAGCCAGTCCATCCGTACCCGCCTCAGCTAGCTCAACCGACCGCACCTGTGCCCATGGCTGACATCTACAGGATGTCTCGGAGCGTCAAGAAGTTCAGCCCTCAACCAGGTAAGTCGTACCCGGTTGACGCATACCTGAGCGACCTCCGACATCACTTTCAGCGATGTCCAGGAATGACCCTGAAGGACAAGATCTTTCTGATAAGGTTGACCTCCCGATGGTGTGGGTTCGCTTATTGATCGCAAGCGTAATTTAATCACAAACGATTACGAAAAGCTGGAAGCTGCGGTTCGGAAAGAGTACACCTACAGTTCACAGGAAGCTGGCATACAGCTAGCTTTGCCAGTCAAACAGGGTCGTACTGAAGACCCACAAGTCTTCTATCAACGTCTCTTCAACGCGTACTTTGGTATGGAATGCAAGGATGGGATGGAAGAGGAAAAAGGTTTTAAGGGACTATTCCTTGAGAACCTACATGCCCAATATAGCCCATACATGGGTACAGTGGATCCTAAAACCACACCCATGGATGAGCTCAGAAGAATGACGACCTGTGCCTTTACACGATTTGGTAAAACCAAATGGTTTATAATGAATTTAATTTGATATTTTAAATCTAACTATGACACAGAACAAATTATGAATGATGGTAGACAAGATTACAGACAATAAATGAAATGATGGATTGTAAGCAAGGTGTTTAACTAGCAAAACCTTACCAAGTATCTGAGAGATCTTAGGATATCTGGGTTGTAAGATTGGTCTGACTGTATGGTTTAACAAGCTATCAATTATTCATAAAGCCATCCAACGCCAATGTGCAGATCTACGATACCCATGTTCAGTAGTGAGGTCACCAGTTGCAATGGCTCCTGGAATGTCAGAGTCGCAGTTCCCTTTGAATTCAGATATCACCGGCCATGAGACGCTACAAGGATCTGCTAGTTAGACATTCCACATCTGAGGTGTTGAAGTGTCTGAGACCACTCTCAAGCTTTGCACAGAGGCTTTGACCTTGGGGTCAAAAGAGAGGATGGTCCCAAGTGCTTGCTCACCCGGTGCAGGGAGGACAAGCTTTGTGTATATATAACATCCTCCAAAAGTTTATCAACAACAATACAATACACATATATATATATATATATATATATATATATATATATATATATATATATATATATATATGTGTATATATATATATACATATATGGGAATAGGGCACGTCGTATTGTTGTTGATAAACTTTTGGAAGATGTTGACAGTTTTACAAAAATAAACAATAATGAACAAGAGTCTGCTTCTAGACCTGCAGAAAGAGAAGAAAAAAATGGGACACAACAACAATAGCTTCAACATGGCGGGTGTGCAGGCTGGTGGCTCTTCAGTTCCAGCAGGCTTGAGAGCTTTTGGTGGACCCCGAGCTAAACCAGTGGTTTATAACACTTCTGATGGCAAGACTCTTGTTGAAGATGAGTTTTTAAAATTTCTTGTTGTTAAAATGAAATCGTTGTGCCATGATGACATCATTTTGCTTGCTGTGAAACACTTTGGTTCGGAGTGGATTGAGGCCTCAAAGAAGGTTGTCCATGATTTATGCCCGAGCCCAACGTTGCGTCTAGTAACGCATAAAGGCCCGCAAAAGGATGCTAACAATGTGAAGAGTACCTTGAAGCTTCTTAAAGAGGCCGGTGAAAACATCCCCCGCCAGCAATAGAAAAAAAAACAATATACAGGTGCTGGCCAGTAAATTAGAATATCATCAAAAGGTTGAAAATATTTCAGTAATTCCATTCAAAACGTGAAACTTGTACATTATATTCATGCAATGCACACAGACCAATGTATTTCCAATGTTCATTACATTTAAATTTGATATTCATAAGTGACAACTAATGAAAACTCCAAATTTGGTATCTCAAAAAATTAGAATATTCTGAAAAGGCTGAATATAGAAGACACCTGCTGCCACTCTAATCAGCTGATTTACTCAAAACACCTGCAAAGGCCTTTAAAAGGTCCCTCAGTCTTGTTTTGAAGGCACCACAATCATGGGGAAGACTTCTGACTTAACAGCTGTCCAAAAGACAATCATTGACACCTTGCACAAGGAGGGCAAGACACAAAAGGTGATTGCTAAAGAAGCTGGCTGTTCGCAGAGCTCTGTGTCCAAGCACATTAACAGACAGGCGAAGGGACGGAAAAAATGTGGTAGAAAAAAGTGTACAAGCTCTAGGGATAACCGCACCCTGCAGAGAATTGTGACGACAAACCCATTCAAAAATGTGGGGGAGATCCACAAAGAGTGGACTGCAGCTGGAGTCAGCGCTTCAAGAACCACCACGAGGAGACTCATGAAAGACATGGGATTCAGGTGTCGCATTCCGTGTGTCAAGCCACTCTTGAACAAGAAACAGCGCAAGAAGCGTCTCGCCTGGGCCAAGGACAAAAAGGACTGGACTGATGCTGAGTGGTCCAAAGTTATGTTTTCTGATGAAAGCAAGTTCTGCATTTCCTTTGGAAATCAAGGACCCAGAGTCTGGAGGAAGAGCGGAGAAGCACAGAATCCACGTTGCATGAGGTCCAGTGTAAAGTTTCCACCGTCAGTGATGGTGTGGGGTGCCATGTCATCTGCCGGTGTTGGCCCACTCTGTTTCCTGAGGTCCAGGGTCAATGCAGCCGTCTACCAGGAAGTTTTAGAGCACTTCATGCTTCCTGCTGCTGACCAACTTTATGGGGATGCAGACTTCACCTTTCAACAGGACTTGGCACCTGCACACAGTGCCAAAACCACCAGCACCTGGTTCAAGGACCATGGTATCCCTGTCCTTGATTGGCCAGCAAACTCACCTGACCTTAACCCCATAGAAAATCTATGGGGTATTGTGAAGCGGAGGATGCAATACGCTAGACCCAACAATGCAGAGGAGCTGAAGACGACTATCAGAGCAACCTGGGCTCTCATAACACCTGAGCAGTACCACAGACTGATCGAGTCCATGCCACGCCGCATTACTGCAGTTATTGAGGCAAAAGGAGCCCCGACTAAGTATTGAGTGCTATACATGCACATTCTTTTCATGTTCATTCTTTTCAGTTGGCCAACATTAGAGAAACAAACATTTTTTCATTGGCCTTTAGAATATTCTAATTTTCTGAGATACCAGATTTGATGTTTTCATTGGTTGTCACCTATAAATATCAAAATTAAACGTAATAAACATCGGAAATACATTGGTCTGTGTGCATTGCATGAATATAATGTACAAGTTTCACGTTTTGAATGGAATTACTGAAATATTTTCAACCTTTTGATGATATTCTAATTTACTGGCCAGCACCTGTACAGTGGGTTTGTTTATTGATTTAAAAAAGGCATTCGACACAATAGATCATAGTATTTTACTCTCCAAGCTGAGGGATTATGGGATACGTGGAATCGCCCATGACTGGTTAAGTAGTTATTTGACCAAATAGAAATCAATTTGTACAGTTAGATGATGGAATTTCAGATTCACTAGATTATACACGGTGTCCCATAGGGGTCAGTGTTGGCCCCTAAGCTTTTTATTCTATATATAAATGACATTTGTGATGTGTCCAAAGTATTACAGTTCATACTGTTTGCTGATGACACGAATATATTTTGTTCTGGAAATGATTTAGAAATTATTATTCAAACTATGGTTTGTGAAATGTCTAAACTTAAGAAGTGGTTTAATGACAATAAATTATTTCTCAATTGGAATAAAACTAAATTCATGGTTTTTGGTAACAGAAAAACTAATGATTTAGTTACGTTGTCTATTGATGGTTTTTTAATTGATAGAGTAAATGAAGTCAGATTCTTAGGGGTTCTCTTGGACCATAAACTTACTTGGAAATCCCGTATAAAATATATAAAACAAAAAAATCCAAAAGTATTGGAATTTTAAACAAAGTCAAAGGTTTTCTAGAAATTTCAATGCTTCAGACATTATATTACTCATTTATCTTACCATACTTAACTTATTGTATTGAGGTTTGGGGCAATACGTATAAAACAAACACTAATCCTTTGTTTCTGTTACAGAAGAAAGTTTTGCGAATTCTACATAAAGCAAATCCGAGAGAACATACTAACAAATATTTTGTTCTATCTAAAATTATGAAATTCAAAGACTTAGATAACTTGAAAATTTTACTAATTATGTTTAAGGCTCGAAATAATTTGCTACCAACTAATCTACAAAGGTTCTTTGTTTTGATCCCAAAAAATGATAAGAGTAGAAAGAAACCAGAGTTTAAAAGGATATTTGTTCGTACTACATTAAAGCAAATGTGCATTTCAATATATGGTGTGAAATTATGGAATAACCTGGAAGATGAATTAAAAAAATGTACAACTACTGATCAATTCAAAAAAATGTATAAAGATAAAATGCTAAAATCGTATGATTTGGTGAGTTGAGGATGGAGGATTAATTTTTTAGTAGTGATATTATTTGTGGAAGTAAGAGAGCGGTTTATTTTTTTGTGTATAAGGCTATTTTGTACTCTTTGTTATTTATCTTGTCTTAGTTAAAGGGGGTAGGTCATATAAGATTTTTCCTTCTTCCTCCCCCTATTTCACTTGAATGCTTATATTCTAATTTGAAGTTTGTATATTTAAACTTTGAGTGAAATAAATTATTGAATTGAAAAAAAAAAATTGAATTGAATTGAGCATGTCAGCTAGCCCATAGCTAGCTGACCATAGGTCTTGGTACTGACATACAAGTCCCTACAAGGAATGGCTACAGCATTATCTTGTCAGCCTTTTGCATAGACATACCCCTTCGCGGGACCTTTGCTCTGATGACAGGGAGCTGTTGATGTTTCTGTGCACCAAGTGCAGGTCTCGAGGGGACCGTGCGTTTTTCTGGTGTTGGCTCATACACTTTGAAACCAGATGCCTTTGGTGGTGCGCCAGTCACCTCCATTGATGGTTTTTAAAGACCCATTTTTATGTCAAGGCATTCCAGGATTAGCATTTTTTTTTTACTTGGTTTTGTTGCCCCTGCCTCTTATTATTTTTACTGTATTTTATTGTCTTGTGAGGTTCTGTGTGTGTGTGTGTGTGTGTGTGTGTGTGTGTGTGTGTGTGTGTGTGTGGTTCCTCACCTCTTCTCCTCAGGTGTGACAGGCAGGCCGCACCAGGTGCCATTGATCAGAGGCAATTAAGGTGGAGCACTTAAAGCTGGCCGGAGGAGGAAAGCAGATGCCAGATGATTAAGCCACACAGCTTGGTAATCAGGTCAGCTCTGTGTTTCCTTGCGCTTCCCAGTGTTTCTCTCACAAGTAATGTTTTGTCTCGCAGTCGTCCCGACCTTCTGAGTTCCCAGGATCTCCCAGCGTCTTCCCTGAACCGTGGTGTCTGCTTCACCCAGTGCTCCTCCTGGCTGCGGTGCTTCAGCCTTTTCATCCACGCCCTGTTGGATCCTCCTCTTCTCCACCTGCCTGTCCACCCTCGAGCCTCCAGCAAAATCTCAACCTCAGCCTGCCACACTCCCACACTGGACCTCACCTCCTCTCCAAACACTCCTCGCCACGCAGACCAGTAAGCTCACCCCCTTCAATTCTTTTATCGGAACAGTCTCCTTGCTCCTCGACTCACCTTCTGTTTCCCCTTCAGAACCGCCTCTGCAAACCCGTCCAGAGTTCCTCCACCATTTTGAGAACCCGCTGAACTTTTCAATAAAACTGTTAAACTTTCTCCTGTGTCCGGGTGTGTTCGCTCCAGAGTCTCCTAGAATCATGACATGTCTGTTTTAACTTCTCTCTTTTAATATTTCTATGTTGGTTTTACGATTGTTACACTTTATTTAAAGGTTTTATGTTTTATTTGTGTTGTGTTCAGCTCCTTGGATCCGTCATGGAATCTTATAGAATGAATGAGATGAAATAGACATGTAAATGTAGACCCTTATTACACACTGGATCACTCTCCAAGAAACTCGTTTTGGTCGCTTGTATCTGCGATCTCATTCTTTCTGTCACTACCCAAAGCTTGTGACCATAGGTGAGGGTAGGAACGTAGATCGACTGATAAATCAAGAGCTTAGCTTTCTGGCTCAGCTCTCTCCACCATGACAGATCAGTACAACGCCTGCGTCGCTGCAGAAGCAGCACCAATCCGCCTATCGATCTAGCGCTCCATCTTTCCCTCTCTCGTGAACAAGAACCCGAGATACTTAAACTCCTCCACTTGAGGCACTAATTGTCCTGTCTTTTTTCAGTTTCATATTCACCAGCCTTTGTTAGCACTCCACCTTCTAGTACATTTAGCTGCCTGTTGTAACCTCAAAGTCAGCCACTCCTGCAAGATCTGCAATGGGATCTTTCAGGATCACAATCTCATTACAGGGCTGTAGTTCAAAGCCCTTTATTTAACTGGATCTATGCTGGATTTGGATTTTATAGCATTTTCCCAAAAGCTTTGGCTATTACTAATCTTTGTTTTTGTACAAAGATTTCATATAGCACGTTAGAATGTTAGCTCTTTTTTTATATATTAATTTGAAAATCACTTGCTAAATATATTTTGTCATGCTAGGTTCAAAGATGGCTTAAAGACCCTGGGTGTGTATTCTGCCATGATGGAAAACAAGGAGTTCTTCTTGAAGATCATGTGTCATCACGACAACCGAATAACAGCCGAAAACATCAAAAATGCATTCAGACCTGTGCTACACACCCCTGGGTCCAACAAGCGTTCCACTGAGAACTTGATACTCTGTCTGTGGGAAAACTTCTTCTTGGAAGCAGAGGGTATGGGAGGCATACTAAAAAAATGAGAATATGATGCAAAGTCCATTTATTTCAGTAATGTTTCATAAATTTTTGAGATGTTTAATGTGGGGTTTTCATCAGCTGTAAGCCATAACATTTTGTTACAGTTATAACAAATAAATGGTTGAATTATCTGGATTTGCATGGAATGCGTCTACTCATAGATTTGTTTCACCTTTAAGTTGAATTACTGACATAAAGTAAGTTTTGCACCAGATTCTCATTTTTCTAATTTCACCTGTAAGTTGTAAAAACACAAACTGGTTTTATTTCTGCTTCATTTTTGTTTCTGAAATAGAACAACTCTTTCATAACAATTTAACCTGGAAGATAATAAAAAAACAACTAAAATGTACATGGTTAGGCCTTTTTAAAAACTTTATTACATTTTTATGCATTATATTTAGAATGTTACTTTAACCCTACAGCTTATGAACATGCATGCTTATAGAAACAATGCTTCCAGTACTTTCCAACATTATGTCATTTTTTTCTTCATTTTGTAGATGAAGATTCAGATGTCTCGTTGGAGATGATCCTGTTTTTCTCCACTGGCTTGAAATCCTTTCCTCCACTTGACCTAAGGCCAAGTCCAACTCTGTGCTTTCTACATGATCCTGAGGAATGTGGGGAGTTTTCCAAATACCCAAAAGCTAACACATGCACAAACCGGCTGTATCTCCCCATAGTTCACACAACATACCAAGAATTCAAAAGCCACATGGTTTTTGGGATTGGTGCAAGTGAAGGGTTTGGACTATCATAGTTATCAAATGATTGTTCCTTTGTTCAAGGTCGGCTAATAGAATTATTTTTAAATGTTTTATTCATATTAGCCTTTGCATTTTAGGTGCCAATTTCTCCCACAGAAAACAGTTTTATTGGTTATTGAGTACAGATTTTACCAAATGTGCTCCATTGTTCTCATTCTGATTCTATTGAGTCTATTGTTTTGAATATTTGTTTGTCCACACAGGTCAGCCTCAGTGAATGGGGCAATGGCTTTGAGGGATCTTTACCAGCCTCTGATTCCACTGCTGACATTGTCGTGCCAGAGCATCCAGACTCATTAATACAAAATGTCAACAGATTGTTGGACAGAATAGACCCGTTAACAGCCAGCTCATGTTTTGGAGCAGACTTCTATATGGAAGCACTGCGACTGGTTGAATTTTTGATGGCAACATTAAAAAATCTTTAGCTCACTACTGCAGAGTGTTCTGTATTTCTTCCACTTAAGTGATTTTTATTGAGGCATGAGTACTTGTAGCACTACATGAATGTCATTCCTATACCTTTTTGAATGAACAACCAGCCCTTATTAAACAAACTGCACCAAAATGCAAAAATAATGACTACACATCTACAACACTGTTAAGACAGTCATTTTTATCAGTAAAATATGTGACTTTCTTGTGATATTGGTGAATTTCTTTAATCTACAAAAACTTATTGAAGAATGGCTACAGTTTTATTGAGCTTTAAATTTTAATACATTAGCAGGCGGTGACTTAAATAGGATACAGGTTGCTGACTAATTAAATAAAGTTATTTTTCCACTTTTAAAATTCAGGTCAAACTCCAGCTGTTTGTTGTAGTAAAGTTTGACTTGCTGTGTGTGGTATAAAGTATAAATTCAGCCATACTCTATTTTTCTTTTGACAAGATCATCTGAGGAGAAAACTTCACATCCCATAACCTTCAGCAGAGACAACAGTAAGTTTGGTGCAACAAAACTATTGTTCCCTTAAGGGAAGTGATTATCAGACACATTTTGCATATATAGTATTAATAAAGATAACATCACAATTTTAATAATCACTAACCTGTAATTCAATACAAAGGATTTAAAATCCAGAGATGAAAAGTACATATTAGTTAGCTCTGGCTTTTTCTCTGATATGTGCAAGAAAACCAAACTATTAAAAAAGAAAACGCCATCAACCTGTAATTAATAGAATGGAGTTACCGCAGCACCTGATCAATGCTAACAGGCTGTCAGCTTTACAATATGCTTAAAGTTAATCTGTATAACAGTGTGTTCTGTCAAAGACGCAACTGATTCCAGGTCTCGCCGTATGTCATAAGTTTAATAAAAGTAAAAAAAAAAAACGCGCATCTAATAGAGTAAGTGACTCTCCAAGACATGCTAATGGCTAGCCTCTCCGATGCTAACGCCAGCCTATCCATGCTAATGGTCCGTCGAGGAGGTAGGAAATCCAGCTAGTGGGCAGCCTAGGCACGCTTATGGCTAGCCTCTCCGATGCTAACGCCAGCCTATCCATGCTAATGGTCCGTCGAGGAGGTAGGAAATCCAGCTAGTGGCAAGCCTAGGCACGCTACTGGCTAGCCTCTCCAATGCTAACACCAGCCCGTCCAGGCTAATGCTAGCCTATCCATGCTAATAGACAGCAGAGGGAGTGTGAGATCCAGGCAATGACCAGCCGAGGGCTGCTAGTCCCTAGCATACCTAGTAGTGACGCCGGTAAAGGTGCTACTTCTCAGTAAGCAGCGCGAGCCTCTCAGTTACCGGCGCCTGCTTATCATTAATCAGATCAGTGGTTTGCTTCGGAACTTATATAGCCTCCTGCTGCTGGGCAGTAGTCTTAATTTTGGCCCCCATACCACGCAATAGAACTGGAGGCACTGGAACTGCGGCTGGTTTTGCAAGGGGCAACCTGATCTAGAATTTTGAGGCAGTGATCATTAAATGAGTTGGTAAGGAGCTCTACGTCATCAGAGGAAGGAGGTACAAAGTCAAAGAGGGAGGAGAAATTTAAAATGGTAGAACTGTTGATAATACGTCTTTGCTTAGCAGAGACTGGTAAAAGAGATTCAGGATTTAAGTTGATATGAAAAGAAACTGACTTATGGTCATTGAACACAACATCATGTATCTGCAGTTTATCAACAAGAAGTCCATAGGAAAAGACCAGATCCAGGGTGTGGCCTGCTCTGTGAGTGGGACCAGACACGTGTTGAGAGAAGTTAAAAGAGTTCATCATGTTTAGGAACTCCCTAGTGGAGCTGTTAGATAGATCCTCAGCGTGGATGTTGAAATCTCCAACAATGATTATCCTTTCTAGTTTAATAGTTGAAGATAGGAGATCCTGAAAGTCAGACAGGAAGGATGAAGTAGATCCAGGTGGGCGATAGACCAGAATTCCATAAATTGGTTGAACTCGACCAATTTAAATCATGATCATCTCGAATGAGCTGTAGGAGTTTGAGGATATAATTTGGCACGAAAAGTGTTTCTTAAAGATAACAGCTGTTCCTCCACCGTGGCCTGTGGTCCGTGGAGCAGAGAAGAAAGAGCAGTCTTGAGGACAGAGCTCACGGAGATGAGTGACGTCATTTTCGCGTTGCCACGACTCAGAAATCCACAAAAAGTTTAATTTTTTGGTCCGGAACAGATCGTTGAGGATGTGAGACTTGTTGGCGATGGAGCGTGCGTTAATCAACATCATTTTCACGGAGGAATCTGGCGATGTGTGTTCCGCGGGCTCGATAATGGCGGGCGGCTGGCGGGCTAAGCTACGTAGCGATGCCACGCTACGCCCGCGGTGGTTCTTTGTCTCCCACGCCTTTAGGTAGCGTCCCGCATCAGGGGCTCCATTTAGCATCGAGATCAGCCCAACTCCGTTAAGTTTCTGTTGGATCCGCCACAACACAGCCGCGGAGCAGCGATCGGGAAGAGCTTCGCCTCTCAGGATCTTTCGAAGCTGAACGAAGAAGCCGGCTCTCTTCCCCCATTTCCTCTTCCATGGCCTCCTGGGCAGCGGCAGGCCGACAGGTAACAGAGGGCCGAGATCTGGGTCAACGCCAGGTTCCAGAGGCGGTGGGAAAGCGGGTCCGGTATTGGAGTTCTGGAGGTTGATCATCGCGGACCTGATCGACAACAGTAAGTCTCGATCATATGTTAGCAGGGACTCCGCACCAGATAGACAAAAAACAATAAAATTCAACAAATAACCAAAACAGATCAGGAGCCTAGCAGACGCACAGCCACTCATGGGCGCCATCTTGCTACAATTAATCATCAAATCCATCAAAGTCCTCATCTTCTGTATCTGATAAGAACAACTGGGCTAGAGTACAGTCAAACATGCCAGGTTCTCTCTCATCACAGTCAGAGTCTGTCTCGTTGTCGTTCGTCTCCTCATGAATGATGCCGGCTTTTGCAAAAGCCCGAACAACAGTAGAAGTAGACACATTAGCCCAAGCATTTACAATCCATTCACAAATTTCGGTGTAACTCGCCCGGCGTTGCCTCCCAGTCTTTGTAAACTTGTGCTGGCCATCTGTCATCCATCGCTCCCACGCTGTTCGCAGCCTTACTTTGAACACCCTGTTCACGCCAGTGTCCAGCGCCAGTGTCCACCCTCCCGGAATAACAGCGAGCTCCGAGTTCATTTGCTTCACCTGTTTTTTCACACCGGCCGTGAGATGAGCGCGCATGGAGTCATAGATCAACAGGGACGGTGACGTGTGGAAAAAACCGCCTGGTCTCTTCACATACACCTCATTCAGCCACTCTTTCATTATTTCCTCATCCATCCAGCCCTTTTCGTTAGCCTTAGCGATGACTCCAGCTGGAAATTTCTCTTTAGGCAGAGTCTTCCTCTTAAAAATCACCATAGGTGGCAGTTTCTGTCCATTAGCATGGCAGCATGGCAGCTCCTCCTTGAACCGTCACCTTATCGTGGTGGAGGAGTTTGAGTGCCCTAATGATCCTAGGAGCTATTTTGTCTGGGGCACTTAGTGCCCCTGGTAGGGTCTCCCATGACAAATTGGTCATAGGTGAAGGGTGAGACAAAGAACGGTTCGAAGGATCATTCATGGCGGTTAAAACGAAGAGTCGGAGTACCCGGCCCGGAGGGTTACCAGGGTCCCACCCTGGAGCCAGGCCTGGGGTTGGGGCCCGTGAGCAAGCGCCTGGTGGCCGGGCTTTCGCCCATGGGGCCCGGCCGGGCCCAGCCCGAACCGGATACATGGGCTCGTCCAACTGTGGACCCACCACCCGCAGGAGGAACATGAAGGGTCCGGTGCAATGCGAATCGGGTGGCAGACCAAGGCGGGAGCCTTGGCGGTCCAATCCCCGGACAAGAAAACTAGTTTTTGAGACATGGAACGTCACCTCGCTGGCGGGGAAGGAGCCGGAGCTTGTGGCAGAGGTTGAGCGGTACCGGCTAGATATAGTCGGACTCACCTCGACACATTGCATTGGCTCTGGAACCCGAGACCTGGAGAGGGGTTGGACACTCTACTTTGCTGGAGTTGCTCCGGGTGAGAGGCGGACGGCTGGGGTTGGCCTTTTGTTAGCCCCGAGACTCTCTGCCTGTGTGTTGGGGTTTACCCCGGGGGACAAGAGGGTAGCTTCCTTGCGCCTTCGGGTCGGGGAACGGGTCCTGACTGTTGTTTGTGCTTATGGGCCAAATATCAGTTCAGAGTACCCACCCTTTTTGGAGTCCCTGGGACGAGTGCTAGATAGTGCTCCATCTGGGGACTCCATTGTCCTGCTGGGGGACTTCAATGCTCACGTGGGCAATGACAGCTTGACCTGGAGGGGTGTGATTGGGAGGAACGGCCCACCTAATCTGAACTCGAGCGGTGTTTTGTTATTGGACTTCTGTGCAAGCCGCAGTTTGGCCATAACGAACACCATGTTCGAACATAAGGATGCCCACCGGTACACTTGGTACCAGGGCAGCCTAGGTCACAGGTCGATGATAGATTTTGTAGTCGTATCATCTGACCTGCGGCCGTATGTTTTGGACACCCGAGTGAAGAGAGGGGCGGAGCTGTCAACTGATCACCACCTGGTGGTGAGTTGGATCAGATGGCAAGGGAACATGCCGCATAGACCTGGCAGACCCAAACGCATAGTGAAGGTCTGCTGGGAACGCCTGGCAGAAGAACCTGTCAAGACGGTCTTCAACTCCCACCTCCGGCAGAGCTTTGACCACGTCCCGAGAGCAGTGGGGGACATTGAGTCCGAGTGGGCCTTGTTCCACTCTGCGATTGTCGAGGCGGCTGTTGCTAGCTGTGGTCGTAAGGTGGCCGGTGCCAGTCGTGGTGGCAACCCCCGTACCCGCTGGTGGACACCAGAGGTTCGGGGAGCCGTCAGGCTGAAGAAGGAGGCCTACAGGGCGTGGCTGGTCTGTGGGTCTCCGGAGGCAGCAGACAGGTACCGGATAGCCAAGCGGGGTGCAGCAGTGGCAGTTGCCGAGGCAAAATCTCGGGCGTGGGAGGAGTTTGGTGAGGCCATGGAGAAAGACTATCGATCGGCTCCAAAGAGGTTCTGGCAAACTGTCCGGCGCTTCAGGAGAGGAAGGCAGCAACTCGCTCACACTGTTTACAGTGGGGATGGGGAGCTGCTGACGTCAACTGAGGCTATAGTCGGACAGTGGAAGGAATACTTTGAGGAGCTCCTCAATCCCACCAATGCGCATTCCGAGGAGGAACCAGAGCTGGGAGGCCTGGGGAATGACTGTCCGATCTCGGGGGCAGAAGTTGCTGAGGTAGTCAAACAACTACACAGCGGCGGAGCCCCGGGGGCGGATGAGGTTCGTCCTGGGTATCTCAAGGCTATGGATGTTGTAGGGCTGTCATGGTTGACACGTCTCTACAACATTGCGTGGTCATCGGGGGCAGTTCCTAGGGAGTGGCAGACCGGGGTGGTGGTCCCCATCTTTAAGAAGGGTGACCTGAGGGTGTGTTCCAACTATAGGGGGATCACACTCCTCAGCCTCCCTGGAAAGGTCTACGCCAAGGTACTGGAGAGGAGGGTCCGATCGATAGTTGAATCTCAGATAGAGGAGGAGCAATGTGGTTTTCGTCCTGGCCGTGGAACTGTGGACCAGCTCTATACCCTTGCAAGGGTGATGGAGGGGGCATGGGAGTTTGCCCAACCAATCCACATGTGCTTTGTGGATTTGGAGAAGGCTTATGACCGTGTCCCCAGGGGCACCCTGTGGGGGACGCTCCAGGAGTATGGGGTGGGTGGCTTTCTGTTAAGGGCCATTCAGTCCCTTTACCAGAGGAGCGTGAGTTTGGTCCGCATAGCCGGTAGTAAGTCGGACCTGTTCCCAGTGAGGGTTGGACTCCGCCAGGGCTGCCCTTTGTCACCGGTTCTGTTCATCACTTTTATGGACAGAATTTCTAGACGCAGCCGTGGTGTGGAGTGTGTCGAGTTTGGTGGCAGGAGAATCTCGTCTCTGCTTTTTGCGGATGATGTGGTCCTCCTAGCTTCATCCAGCTCTGACCTTCAGCTCTTGCTGGGTAGGTTCGCGGCCGAATGTGAAGCGGCTGGGATGAGGATCAGCACCTCCAAATCTGAGACCATGGTTCTCGACCGGAAAAGGGTGGCTTGCCACCTCCGGGTCGGGGGAGAGGTCCTACCTCAAGTGGAGGAGTTTAAGTATCTCGGGGTCTTGTTCACGAGTGAGGGTAGGAGGGATCGGGAGATCGACAGGCGGATTGGTTCGGCGTCTGCAGTGATGCGGACGCTGAGCCGATCTGTCGTGGTGAAGAGGGAGCTAAGCCAGAAAGCCAGGCTCTCGATTTACCGGTCGATCTACGTCCCAATCCTCACCTATGGTCATGAGCTTTGGGTAATGACCGAAAGAACGAGATCGCGGATACAAGCGGCCGAAATGAGTTTCCTCTGTAGGGTGGCTGGGCTCAGCCTTAGAGATAGGGTGAGGAGCTCGGACATTCGGGAGGGACTCGGAGTAGAACCGCTGCTCCTCCGGATCGAAAGGAGCCAGTTGAGGTGGTTTGGGCATCTGGTCAGGATGCCTCCTGGACGCCTCCCCGGGGAGGTGTTTTGGGCATGTCCTGCCGACAGAAGGCCCCCGGGTCGACCCAGGACACGTTGGAGAGGTTACATCTCCAATCTGGTCCGGGAACGCCTTGGGGTCCTGCCGGAGGAGCTGGTGGACAAGGCTGGGGAGAGGACGGCCTGGAGCTCCCTAATTGGGATGCTGCCCCCGCGACCCGGACCCGGATAAGCGGAGGAAGACGAAGACGACGAAGACGAAGCATGGCAGCCAAGCACAACAGTAAATGCAGATTTTTCGTGTCCCGTTGTGCGTATCGGTACCGTGCTAGTCCCCTTCTTCTCAACAGTGTGATTCACCGGGATGTCAAAAGTGAGCGGCACTTCGTCCATGTTGGTTATGTGGCTGGGCTGGATGTGTTTGTCGGCAATCTTCTTACTGCAGTAGGAGCCGAAGATGGACAGCTTTTCTTTGTAGTCCACTGGAAATTGCTGCACCACCGTAGTCCTTGCTCGGATGGAAAGATGACGGCGTTTCATAAAACGAAAGCACCAAGACGCACCTCCTTGAAAATGTTCAATGTTCATTTCTTGTGTGAGTTACTGCTCTCAGATGAATGGTGACGGTAGAGACGCTTCTCCCAGCTGTCCTCTGCTCGTTAACCCAAAGCTCGGGGCGGTCTTCCAGCTCAGGCCACCTGGCTTTGTGCCCACGGAAACACAGCTGCGTCTTCTTTACTTGTCGGAGTTCGTTTTCCAACTTCCTCCACTTGCGAACCATGGACTCATTAATGATGAATTGTCTCGCCGCTGCTCTATTTCCGTGTTTCTGTCATGGTCTGCGTCTTTGTCTTCCTTCATGTGTCTCCTGATGTTTCTCCATCCTCTCTAGATTCCCTTCTGTGTCTCATAGCGCCCTCATGTGTCCTTTGTCTGAGTCTCTACAGGTGCTGGCCAGTAAATTAGAATATCATCAAAAGGTTGAAAATATTTCAGTAGTTCCATTCAAAACGTGAAACTTGTACATTATATTCATGCAATGCACACAGACCAATGTATTTCCAATGTTCATTACATTTAAATTTGATATTCATAAGTGACAACTAATGAAAACTCCAAATTTGGTATCTCAAAAAATTAGAATATTCTGAAAAGGCTGAATATAGAAGACACCTGCTGCCACTCTAATCAGCTGATTTACTCAAAACACCTGCAAAGGCCTTTAAAAGGTCCCTCAGTCTTGTTTTGAAGGCACCACAATCATGGGGAAGACTTCTGACTTAACAGCTGTCCAAAAGACAATCATTGACACCTTGCACAAGGAGGGCAAGACACAAAAGGTGATTGCTAAAGAAGCTGGCTGTTCGCAGAGCTCTGTGTCCAAGCACATTAACAGACAGGCGAAGGGACGGAAAAAATGTGGTAGAAAAAAGTGTACAAGCTCTAGGGATAACCGCACCCTGCAGAGAATTGTGACGACAAACCCATTCAAAATGTGGGGGAGATCCACAAAGAGTGGACTGCAGCTGGAGTCAGCGCTTCAAGAACCACCACGAGGAGACTCATGAAAGACATGGGATTCAGGTGTCGCATTCCGTGTGTCAAGCCACTCTTGAACATGAAACAGCGCAAGAAGCGTCTCGCCTGGGCCAAGGACAAAAAGGACTGGACTGATGCTGAGTGGTCCAAAGTTATGTTTTCTGATGAAAGCAAGTTCTGCATTTCCTTTGGAAATCAAGGACCCAGAGTCTGGAGGAAGAGCGGAGAAGCACAGAATCCACGTTGCATGAGGTCCAGTGTAAAGTTTCCACCGTCAGTGATGGTGTGGGGTGCCATGTCATCTGCCGGTGTTGGCCCACTCTGTTTCCTGAGGTCCAGGGTCAATGCAGCCGTCTACCAGGAAGTTTTAGAGCACTTCATGCTTCCTGCTGCTGACCAACTTTATGGGGATGCAGACTTCACCTTTCAACAGGACTTGGCACCTGCACACAGTGCCAAAACCACCAGCACCTGGTTCAAGGACCATGGTATCCCTGTCCTTGATTGGCCAGCAAACTCGCCTGACCTTAACCCCATAGAAAATCTATGGGGTATTGTGAAGCGGAGGATGCAATACGCTAGACCCAACAATGCAGAGGAGCTGAAGATGACTATCAGAGCAACCTGGGCTCTCATAACACCTGAGCAGTGCCACAGACTGATCGAGTCCATGCCACGCCGCATTACTGCAGTTATTGAGGCAAAAGGAGCCCCGACTAAGTATTGAGTGCTATACATGCACATTCTTTTCATGTTCATTCTTTTCAGTTGGCCAACATTAGAGAAACAAACATTTTTTCATTGGCCTTTGGAATATTCTAATTTTCTGAGATACCAGATTTGATGTTTTCATTGGTTGTCACCTATAAATATCAAAATTAAACGTAATAAACATCGGAAATACATTGGTCTGTGTGCATTGCATGAATATAATGTACAAGTTTCACGTTTTGAATGGAATTACTGAAATATTTTCAACCTTTTGATGATATTCTAATTTACTGGCCAGCACCTGTATATTGTGTCTTCTGTAAGTAGGCCCTCATATTATCCCCTCAGGTCCGGTGTTTCATTTATTCATCCTCAGCCTCCACCAGTCTGTAGCTCCAGCCTTGTCCCCAGCTCAGTTGTGTGTGTGTGTGTGTGTGTGTGTACGTGTTTGTGTGTGTGTGTGTGTGTGTCCTGCCCAGTTAGTGTTTGTGTGTGTATGTGTGTGTGTCCTCCCCAACTCAGTGTATATGTGTGTGTATTATGTCCTCCTCCAGATAGTTTGTGTGAGTCCTTCCCTCAGTCTCTAGGTTTGAATTTTGTATTTTAGGTTTATCTGCCCTTCTCTGTTCTGTTTCCCCATTTAGATTATTATCGTCACCTGCCTTCCCTCCAGCAGCTCACTCCGCACACCTGCTGCCTGTTTTCCTGATTGCCCCTCCCAGTCTATTTAAGCCCTGTCTTGTCTTTGTCTTGTGTCGGTCCATTAATGTTTGCTGTCAGTGTGTGGTAATTCTGTCAGTCTCTTGTTCCTCGTCCCTAGTTTACTTGTTCTTCTCGTGTTTCAGTTTTTGATCTCTAGTTTTTGGATTTTTGATATTTCTGGATTTTGGCTCCCAGCCTTGGATTACTTTGTTTTTTGGTTCACCCTAAATAAAGGATTTTACTTTATCTCATCCCTGCCTTGAGTACTCCTGGGTATCTGCATTTTGGGTTCTAACTTCCCTCCTACCATCCCATATTGTGACAGTTTCTCCGTGTAGCTGATCGCTTGCAGTTTAAACTGTGCGTCATAGGTGTGTCTCTTAGCAGGTGCCATTCTCAGGGTTGTCAGAACAATGTTCAGCATACCGCGCATACCTGCCTTTTTGAACTATTCGGGGTCTGTCTTCGCTCACGTCCGCACGTTCACGCCACGCCCCTTGTCTTCTACTACGTTCGCGTCTCACAACAACACAATGGGCGCGGCGTATATTTTGGAGAAAATTTAAGACTTTTAGGTGCGCCTTATGGTCGTGAAAATACGGTACTCCATGTTTGACCTGCGAGGAGATGTCGTTTTGGCAGTAAATCACTGGAAGCCATGCAAAAAAATGGGGAAGAGGCAGACAGCACATCAGGTGAGTGCAGGTTATTTACAGCTGCAACGGGATTACATCGGGTAGTAAGGTCCCGTATAGTGATGTCACTATCAGTTCAAAGGTGGATGTGTTGGACCGCTTCAGCCTGAATAGAACCACGGTTGCCTCGGTCAGAAAATATTAACAGCTCCGCACATCTCTGCTCGTGAGTGTGAAAGCTCTGAACGGGGCTGGATCGGGCTGAACTGGGTCTAATGTGAAAGCGCTACTAGTAAGAACTAATGAGGCTGGCTGCTTAGTGTGAGACATCACTGGCGCAGACGAGGATAAAGTGAGAAACTTAATAATGCAGCAACCAGGAAGAGATGAAAAGGAGACAATGAACCAACAGGGAATACAGGAACAAACTGAAATTAAAGGGGGGACAACTGAAGAGAAACAGGTGGAGCAAATCATGAAGACGTGGGCAGTCAGTTCTGTTCATTTCACCTGCTCACAAGATAAAAAGGAAATCTGAAGATGTATAAGACCAGTTTTCTAATGGCCCGTTTTTCTACTATTAACTACTTGGGCCTGATCCACTCGGCCTTATTAGGCCTGGTTGCATTTCCACTGTGTTTTAGCAACAGCCTTAAGTGTGGGGGGAAAAAAATGTTTCTAAACGGCGCATTTAAAGTGACACTGTGTAGTTTTTGCCATTAGTCTAAGGAAATATCCATTGAAATTTTGTTGAAGGATTAATATAAAAATAAAATTTGATACAGGGACGATTCCAGCCATGATAAATAAACTAAATGTGCCAGCTGACAGACTTTTGTGTTGTTTTGCAGGACAGTCACAGAGCAGAGATGCAAAAAGACCTGGAAGACGGCACGATGGCTGTGTATGTCATCCGGCCCAAGGGAGATGAACTTCAAGGGCCTCCTGAGGACATCGGGATTGTAATCGAAGGAGTAGAGGTTCTTGATAGGCTGTCCTCAGTTGGAACAGCATGTGCACTCCTGTTAGGTTTGATCTACATTCTTAATCTGGCTTATCCAAAGGTCCTTCGCATTACATTTGAGGTGTTGCAGAAAATTATAATGGAGCTGGAACCTCAAAAGATGTCTCCAAAGGTGCAGAACCTGTATGTGAAACTGCTAAATATGAATTAATATTGGTGGTTTGCAACCACAAGATCAGTTTGTGCTGTTTCCTTTTCCAAAATGTACCTGTAGCACAGGTATGTTGTTTGTAGCTGTATTTTTTCCCAGCATGGTGCAGAAACTATAATCTAAGCCTTGATTGTTCACTGACGGTGAAGTAATTGAAAATAAAATTTCTAGGATTTTCCAAGTAATACTTGGATAAGTGAGGGGAAAAAACATTCTGTAACCAGTCCAGTCATTCTCCTGATCTGGCAACAGACAGTTTACTTTAGTTGAGCATAAAACAATATAGGTAAAGGGGAATGAAATGCTTTTGTTAAAATTAATTTATATTGTTTTTGGGCTAAAACGAAGCAAATAGACTGCTGCTAAAACAGGAGAATAACTGGGCTGTTACAGAATGTTTTTTTCTCATTTACCAAAGTTTTACTTAGGATTGGAAAATCCCTTTAAAGCCAAGTGTCATCTACTCTGTTTTTTATATGCACTTCAGTTTAGATTTGTTCTTTTGCTGCATCTTGGTTTTGATTCTGGTTCAGCCATGGATTTTGGATTGTATGTATGTTTCAGTGAAATGAGTTTTGCCTATGGTTCAAATTAAAAGGGCACCATTGATGGTACATCAGCTGACTTTTTAAACCAGTGTTTAGCAATTCTAGTTCTCGAGTGACAGTATGCGGCAACGTTTAATTGTGTCTCTGCTTCAACACACCTGAATCAAATAATCTGGTCATTAACAGGGCTATGGATTCCTGAACTGCATACTGAGGTTTTTCAGCCATTTTATTCAGGTGTATTGAAGCAAAGACACAACTGAGAGTTGCAGTACACCCTCAGGCACAGGAATTTACTTGTAATGTAGGTATTGTTCAGTCATTTTTGTACTGTGAGTTAGATTTGTTCAGCGCCAGCTGAAAATAACATGAGCTATTACATTTATCTTCCTTCAATAGTATTCCCCAAAATGTTTACAATACAGTTTCAATGTCTGGCTTTTTGATGTAGTTATATGCAATCCACTATGTGAAGTCATTGTGTTGTTAAACTGTGAGAGCAATTGTATTAAATTTTGTTACATTTTGCGTATTGTATTTTCTATAACATTTCATGTATTTTGTACTTATTTTTACAAAGTTAGGAGGCAAAATTTTAAGTAGGACAAGTACACATTGTTTAATTTGTAGTTTTACACTGTAAAGTAGAAAATAGAGTTGATTTAGTCAAGTTAGACCAAGTAGTTAAAATGAGCTTCAAATTTCAATGTAATCAGAATGAAATTCTAACTTTAGTCACGCCTTGTATTTTCATTTTGAACAAACTTAATTAGATTGTGTGTGGCCAGTTGTGTGTTACCCATGGTTTCTTCAAGTTCTTTCAAAGAGTTTTTTTTTAATATATATTGAGTTGATTTTATGTGAATTTTTAAGTTGGTCCGAAGTAGTTGGGTAATTTCAATTAACTTGAAATTTATAAATTGGACCAAAGGAGTTAAGATAATTTCAATAAACTTAAAATTTTTAAGTTAGACCAAGGTAGTTTGGTAATTTCAATTAACTTGTCATTTTTAAGTTGGACCAAAGGAGTTGGAATAATTTTAATGAGCTTAAAATTTTAAAGAAATCTAAATGAAAATCTTACTTTTATCAAACTTTATATTTCACTTTGACCAAACTTGATTCAACTGTGTGTTACCAGTTGACATGGTTTTTTCAAGTTCTTTCAAAGAAATACTTTTTTCAGTGCATGATTGTTCGATGATTACAATGTTTTAAATTATGTTGCTGAAATGAAAAGTTTAAAATAAAACAATTTTTGTTAGATGCAAGTGTATTGCATAGCTAAGCTAAAATACGTGTCCATGTGCTTTGGAAATATCTCCATTTTTGTAAATCTGTTATCCTGTATGTGCTTATTTTTTTCACTAAGTTAGCCTGGCTTAAAAGAAAAACCTGTTTTGTGTAACTTGAACATTATTTCTTTGTTTATGTATTTATTTTAAAAAGTTCTTCAGTTGGGGCTGCACAGTGGTGAAGTGGTTAGAGCTCTTCAGCAAGAAGGTCCTGGGTTTGCTTCCCGGCCTGGGATCTTTCTGCATGGAGTTAGCATGTTCTCCCTGTGCATGTGTGGGTTCTATCCGGGTACTCCGGCTTCCTCCCACAGTCCAAAAACATGACTGTTAGGTTAATTGGTCTGTCTAAATTATCCTTAGGTGTGAGTGTGTGATTGTTTGGCTTGTGTGTCTCTGTGTTGCCCTGCGATGGACTGGCTCTCTGTCCAGGGTGCACCACGATTGCCCATCGACCGCTGGAGATAGGCACCAGCAGACCCCCCCCCCCCCCGTGACCCCACGTGGACAAGGCGGGTTCAGACAATGGATGGAAGTTCTTCAGTTATATAGATGGAGAATATAAGTCCTGTATATATTAGATTTGCTGCTATTAATGGAGGGGGTAGGTGCACCTAAGCATGCTTTCTATGGCATATACCTTTTCAGCACAGGGAAGTAAATTTTTCTTTGTAAATGTGATTATAGAATTATGTTTTTTAAATAAAACACTGAAGCCATTTCAGTGGTTATTTTGTTATTTAAGGTAATTATTTTTTTTACTTTTTGTACTCAAGCACTTTTTAGAGCCTGAATTTTGTACTTAATAAAAAAAAAAGTAAAGAGGTCCAGTCTTTACACGGGTACCTGCACTTCTTAAGTAAATAATGTAGGCCCTGGGCCCTGCCATATCTGCTGGGTTTACTGATGCTGCCAAGTTCTTGATTGTCACATCTTTAAGAATTCTTACTGTTTGTAAAAATTGCATTTATGACTGGAAATTAGAAAATTAGTTTTTGCCACATTTCTGTCTCCTACACTGTGTTTTGCTACAGGAGTGTGTTGGGCTGCATGGTGGCACAGTGGTTAGCACTGTTGCCTCGCAGCACGAAGGTTGCGCCTTTCTGCGTGGAGTTGCGTGTTCTCCCCATGCATGCGTGGGTTTCCTCCGGGTACTCCGGTTTCCCCCACACATCACAACATGCCCTACAGGTTATAAAAAAAACAGGAAAAAAAAACTTGTATGTCGCTTTGGATAAAAGCGTCTGCGAAATGAATAAACATAAACATACTGCCTACACTGCAAGACTTTTCATTGTGCACACATTCAATATATAATTTTGTAGCTGATACCCTGCTGATTCTAACTGCAGTTTCAAAATTTTTTAAATTTCTACATTTAATAAAACAATTAACACATTTTTACATATTTTTCTCAAATTAAGAAAAGTATATCAAGGTTGTATAGAAAACTGTATTGTGGCTTGTCTTGCAGCCGTGATCCAGTGGGGGCCAAGGACTAGGAGGGACGCACCAGCAGTCTTCTACAGTTGGTCTCCCAGTCAACTAAAAATCCATGACTTTTCAACCTTACATTTATCTCTTTATAAACCAAATATGAATGCACCATCAACCATGACGAAACATGGTTTCATTATCAGTTTATCAATGTTGATTCAACATCTAGTTTGCATCAATATTTCAAGGTCAACCATACTGATGATTCAGATGCAAAATCAATATTGTTTCAATGTAAGCTTGCTATCTGGGATTTTTTTTTTATTTGGTCGCAAACCCTTCCCAATATGGCGGCGTTATTCACATATGAAGCTGTTCTTCCTGCTCGGCGCACCGAATCCGGTGACAGCTTAACGGCTACGGAAACGACGTTGTTTCGGTGTAATCACTCGCCGACACGGCCCGGGTCTTTGTGGTTTGGGTTCTGCGACATTTTTAAAGTAATATTTACTCAGAAACGTTTAAGCGATGATCGGAGGTGTTCGAGTCGGAGCTCGGTAATCACCGTGAGGTTAGAAACGATGTGTGACCAGACGCTGGAATTTTTCTGGAACCGGAAGCAGCTGACAAGAAGAGATGCAGCCGAAGTGAGCTGGTCCCACGCGGTGAACAGCAGGCGTGCGCTCACACGGGCTCTCACGGGTGGGTCAGTGACGTCATGTGTCATTATTTATCTTCAAAGTCTTCGTTGACCAATGACTGAGATAACTCAGACAGATACGTTAGGCTAAATGTTGGCACGGGATGCAGAGGGGAAGTACCAAAATAAGAGCTGGGTGAGGAGACCCCAGTCTCTCTGATGGAGAGACATCAGCATTCATTCTGCTCTCCCTGCTTGCATTAGTACATGTTCGGTTAGACACTGGATTCCACAGATGTTAGATGGGGCATCTCTTTGCCCTCTTTTCTTTTAATGTGCATATTAGCTAAATATTTATTTTAGATCTGGACATTTAAAGAGCAAGTAACGCCTAAATAAACTTTTTTATTATTATTATTATTTTGCTGATAACCTGTATATGTGAGTGTCTAATGGAGCTGTACACGTGTAATCAGTGTGGCAGTTTAGTGCAATTTACTCTAAATGTAATATTTCAGCCCAAAACCATAATTATATCTCCATCTTCAGGTTAAAACTCTGCACCACATTCATGTAGAACCAGCTGTGGTTAGGCTTGTTCGAGTTGAGCAGCGCCTCGCCTGGAAACCAGCCGAGAGCAGACGCACGCAGCAGGGGGGGAGGCTGAAAGCCGGTGTTCTGATAAAACGTCCTACTTTGACAAAACGTCCTACTGTACGTAATTTATGCACATTTCTGCTGCCAAACAATAATTCCAGCACAAATTTAAGTAGGTATGACAGTTTACCACTTCACTTTGCCAATCAGAGTATGTTTGTAGCTGATATTCATGAAGCCAGTACGGTTTGACACTTCTTTTTACCCATTAAAGTGTGCTTGTAGGTCATATTCACAAAGGTAGCATGGTTTGGCACATAATTCTTATGCCTCTAGTTTATAATAACAAAGGTAGCATGGTTTGGCACTTGTTTGTAGAAGCAGTCTGCATGCCAAGGTGCTTAAGTTATACAGCTGTCACCATTGAAGTGATTGGAACACCTGACTATATAAACTTTGACAATGAACTCACTCCATTATAGTTACAGTATATATTTACTGAATATATTTACAGATACATATATTTGACATTTATAGACCCAACAGAACACAGGGACAAAGAACTGAAAAGGAAATTTAATGTCAACTGTCATAGCAAACCAGTAAAATCTGGAACACACTGCATTTAGTGTTTTGTGTGTGCCAGTGTGTCCTCCGATTGGAGATGAATGAAAAATCTTCCTGGCATCATCCATGGATTTTACTACTCTTCTGGTTCCAACAAAGAGTTCTCCATCTGCAGTAAAACAATATATATTTAGAATTTAATGTAACCACATATATGAGTTGTTAGGATTAACAATAAATTACTGACCCTTTTGTTTGAATTTTGAGGCATATCTTCTGAGGGTTTGCCTCTGAGCCTTGTCATATCCTGAAGGGTAGGAGCCCGCAGAAATGAATGTGTAATCTCTTCCCACTTCTTCTCCATATCTATGAATGTAAGTAGACATTTTCTTCTGAGCTTCAATATGTGCAGTCAACAATGCAAACAATTTAACTTATTAAATAGCGACATTACCGAAACAGCCTTAAAACACCGAAGCTGCGGATTCAGAAGTGTTGTCCAAATACCACATGTCCAGTAAACACAGCAGACTTAACCAAAGCTGCAAATTCGACAGTTTTGTGCAGAAAGCAGATAGCGACTTTACTTTAATATTGACAAACAATCACAAAGGCTTAAATAAATCAAGTATCAACGTCAATAAAAAGTACTAATACTTCCTACTTACCTATTTTCCTGCAAATCTGACAACGGACTAGCATGAAATCACAGCCGGATGCACTTTGCTTCCCTTTTTGTGTGGTGCGCATGCGCGCTCATGCGCAGGAACGACGGGTAGGACGGTTTACGGGGTAGGAGAAATTCCCCGAACACCGGCGTTTAAGTCGGACAGATGTCCCTACATGTGTAGCTCATGGGTGACGATGGAAGAAGATATCGCGTTAGCGTTCACACTTGTTTAATTATTTATTTTAATTCTGGTGCCTGTTAGCAGCTGAAACACATCCTCACGTGCTTGTGGATATCATATAATGTATATGAAGACATGACTGTAATAATAAGTAAAGGTTATCAGCTGTAGCTTCAGTGTGCTCATAGGAAACGTGACAACAGAACACAAAACACATTTCTCTTTATGGCCTATATAGTTGTCATCATCAAAGTGATTTACAGAAAACATGTGACCAACTAACATCTCATGTTCTACCACCGGATGTTTGGATCAGAATGTGAACCAATCAGATCTTAGATCAGGTGAGAGCCAGGCGTTTCCCGTCATCCCCTAGGGTTTGCAGCCGGTGGAGAGCAACTGCAGCGCCTTGCTCCAAAATCTGCGGCCGCCTTGATCTCACGAGGTTATCGTTGCCTACGTATGCATGACGTCAGAGCAAGTCGGCGTCAAATCGGACACAAATCTAACCGCATGCACTGCTCGCCGATCACCAGTGATCTAATCTGCGCAGAACTGGCTCATCTCGAACACGCCCGTTGATGGCTAAGCTGAAAAGCGTGACGTTATCAGCAAAGTACTACGTGGCTGCACCACACTGGTCTCCAGGTGAGGCAGCCGCACCTCCACCTGGCTCAGCCACTCACCTGCCGATATGACACATTAGCGCTCTGAGCCGCTCGCCTCCTAGAAGAAAGACCCTCCTGCCCTTTTTCATCTAATGGTCGTGGTTAACAGGAAATCCTCTAGAATGCTGCAGAATCTGTGTCTGCTCTTCTCCTGAGCGGTACGTCTCGTGTGAGTGTGTGCTTGAGCGCACGTGCCCGTTAACAACTCGCTTTTAGATTGAGAAACTCCCACAGCACATGCGGGGGGGTTGAGGGGGGTGCGGTCTACCACTGCCTCAGTTCTCTCGGTCCGCCAGGCCACGCCTCTTTCAGAAGCGTTTTCCTAACAGGAAGTAGGGCTGGGCGATATGGCAAAAATAGAATATCACGATTTCGATTTTATCACGATGTTTTATCCATGAATAGCATAACTTCAATTGCTTATTAAAGGAGAGAAACATTGAATAAATAAACATTTATTCATATTAGGGATAATCAGCACAGTGCTAACACACTTATATTTTAAACTCACACCAGAGATGATAAAAGCCCTGAGAGATACTATTACAAACATCAGTTTTTCTCGTTTTTCAAGTAACTTAACATAAATTAAAATCGTAAACATATTTAAAGTGCAAACATGTCAATTGCAAACGTATTGTGCAAACATTAACTTGTTCAAAATACTATGTAGCTCCCAGTTGCTCATGTAGTGGATAGTTAAGCTCAAATACGGCTCTGATGTGCGGCTGGACCAGAGATCGCTTGTGGTAGCAAAAAACTGCTCATTCTGAATATTTTCTGCAACAAGTCTCTAAATAAAGTAAAATTTTCCAGTGCAGAGTGGAGACAACCCATAGAAGCACTGATTTGATCTCATTTCAGAGAAAAATAGAACAGGTTAGATGCACCTAATAAATAAAATTACTAACAAACTCAGGATTCTTTCTTTGCTTCACTGTTCTGGTGCTGAGAATATCACTCACCCCGGGTTTCCACGGGAGCCGTCAGCAGCACGTTACTGCAGCAGCACGTCTTGCTCGCGTAAGCTGCTGCTTGGCCCTTCCCACGAGACGCGAAGCAGCAGGGGAGCAGCTGTCACCGACCGAGCACGAAGTCCCACGAGTGACTTCGTCAGTAAACACAACAACAAGCAGGAGAAATCTACAACATGGTTTGTGTTTTATGTTCTGTCCGTTTTACGGACCTGAAAAACAAAGGAGACCGCTAGCTAGGTGATAACTTCTCACGGGGCCGCACAGTTAGTAACTTTTTTTAAAAGTAAAGCAACCGGAAGGCAGTACGTTCTTTATTCTGAAAATCTCAGGAGCTTCTCTCCATTTCCGCGTCCGATTTCCTGTCTTTCCTTCCCCAAAAATGTCGAACTTGACCCGTTTCAGAGGCGTCGCGCGTAGAAAATAGAACCGGCGCGTAAAGGCCGCGACATGCTGCTCCTGAGACGCGGCCGACTCGCGCTGCTGACGGCTCCGGTGGTAAAGATTCTGTTGACCACAGCCGTTCCTATCAGCAGCTGTGACGTGCTGCTGCAGTAACGTGCTGCTGACGGCTCCCGTGGAAAGCCGGTGTAATGCGGATCAAAGGAGATACACAGATGAATGCACCTCTTATTATTTGGAGACTACATTTACTGCAGCTGGCAGAGGCAGAGATTGTTTCTATTGATACACGGCATTAACAGAATCATTTTAAATGTTAATAGGGGAAGACTGCAGGAGGGAGCAGTAAAATACAGGGGGTCCCAGCAAAAACAAGAAACTTTACGAGTCTGATGAAACCTGCTGGTTTTCCATCAGGCAGTCACGGGGCAGCTCCAACGACCCAGTGACCGAGCTCAGTCCGGCTCGGCAGAGGGTGGACGAGCCGAGGCGGCGTCGTGCTCTGCTTAAGAAGCGATGTTATTTTCCTGCTTCAGAAGAAGCGTCCAACGTGTTTTTATGCTTTCTCCGAGACATGTCACGTCGCTAAGTTGTTAGCGCCGTGCGCTAAGGAAACCCTGCGTTCCTCTTCGGAACGAAAACCTCGTTGTCGCTCAGCCGCGGCGAAGCCATGTTTGTTCACACACAAATGAAAACAAGCGGGGCACTAATATATTACTATGACTCACTCTGATTGGTTAAGGGTCAAACAAAGGCGTGTCATTCACCTGGGGTAAGTTCCCTTTTCATTCAGAGGCAGAAATTCAACAGCAGAGCTGTGAATCGTGATAAAAAGGTCTCTCAAAAATGACAGACCGTCAGATGTGTAGATCGTAAAACGGTCTAAAGTCGTCATATCGCCCAGCCCTAACAGGAAGTGTGGATGAAATATGTCTCCACCCAGGCCTTGACCCTCACTTTAAGTAAGGGCCTGCTGCCTATTCATTTGATAGTGAATCTTTGGTTTTAAAGAGCAAGTCACACCAAAATAAACTTTTTTTGCTGATAACTTGTACAAATGAGTGTCTAGTAGACATGTCATTAATTTAGCATTATGGTGCATTTTCTTTAAAAACTCAAACTTCAATTCAATTCAAGTTTATTTACAGTTGTGGTCAGAAGTTTACATACACTTGTAAAAAATATAATAGAATGGCTCTACTGAGTGTCCCGTTATTTCTAAAACTCTGATTTTTCTCTGATAGAGTGATTGGAACAGATACTTCTTTGTCACAAAAAACATTCATGAAGTTTGGTTCTTTAATGTCTTTATTATGGGTTAACAGAGAAAAGTGATCACGTTTGCTGGGTCACAAATATACATACAGCAACATGAACTAGCAATTTTGGTGACTTAGAAACGTGTCAGTGAACTGAGCTTCATAGCATGGCCTCTTAACTTCTTGTGAGTGATTATGAGTGACTACAGCGGGTGACTTCTCTTAGGCCAGGTAAATAGGGCTCATTGGATACAAACGCCCACAAACGCTACAATGGGAAAGTCAAAGGAGCTCAGCATGGATCTGAAAAAGCGAATTATTGACTTGAACAAGTCAGGAAAGTCACTTGGGGCCATTTCAAAGCAGCTGCAGGTCCCAAGAGCAACAGTGCAAACAGTTGTTTGTAAGTATAAGGTGCATGGCACTGTTTCATCACTGCCAAGATCAGGAAGAAAACGCAAGCTATCACCTGCTGCTGAGAGAAAACTGGTCAGGAGGGTAAAGAGTGAACCAAGAATCACCAAAAAGCAGATCTGCCAAGAATTAGAAGCTGCTGGAACACAGGTGTCATTGTCCACAGTCAAACGTGTTTTGCATCTCCATGGACTGAGAGGCTGCCGTGCAAGAAGGAAGCCCTTGCTCCAAAAGCGGCACCTTAAGGCTCGACTGAAGTTTGCTGCTGATCACATGGACAAAGATAAGACCTTCTGGAGGAAAGTTCTGTGGTCAGACGAAACAAAAATCGAGCTTTTTGGCCACAATGCCCAGCAATATGTTTGGAGGAGAAAAGGTGAGGCCTTTAACCCCAAGAACACCATGCCTACAGTCAAGCATGGTGGTGGGAATATTATGCTGTGGGGCTGTTTTGCTGCCAATGGAACTGGTGCTTTACAGAGAGTAAATGGGATAATGAAGAAGGAGGATTACCTTCACATTCTTCAACATAACCTCAAATCATCAGCACGAAGGTTGGGTCTTGGGCGCAGTTGGGTGTTCCAACAGGACAATGACCCCAAACACACATCAAAAGTGGTAAAGGAATGGCTAAATCAGGCTAGAATAAGGGTTTTAGAATGGCCTTCCCAAAGTCCTGACTTAAACCCCATTGAAAACATGTGGACAGTGCTGAAGAAACAAGTCCATGTCAGAAAGCCATCAAATTTAACTGAACTTCACCAATTCTGTCAAGAGGAGTGGTCAAAGAATCAACCAGAAGCTTGCCAGAAGCTTGTGGATGGCTACCAAAAGCGCCTAGTTGAAGTGAAAATGGCTAAGGGACATGTAACCAAATATTAGCACTGCTGTATGTATATTTGTGACCCAGCAAATGTGATCACTTTTCTCTGTTAACCCATAATAAAGACATTAAAGAACCAAACTTCATGAATGTTTTTTGTGACAAAGAAGTATCTGTTCCAATCACTCTATCAGAGAAAAATCAGAGTTTTAGAAATAACGGGACACTCAGTAGAGCCATTATATTATATTTTTTACAAGTGTATGTAAACTTCTGACCACAACTGTATAAAGCGCCAAATCACGACAAGAGTCGTCTCAAGGCACTTCACATAATAAACATTCCAATTCAGGTCAGTTCATTAAGCCAATCAGAAATAATGTTTCCTATATAAGGAACCCAGCAGGTTGCATCAAGTCACTGACTAGTATCAGTGACTATACAGCAATCCTCATACCAAGCAAGCATAAAGCGACAGTGGAGAGGAAAACTCCCTTTTAACAGGAAGAAACCTCCAGAGAATCCTGGCTCAGTATAAGCAGCCATCCTCCACGACTCACTGGGGATGGAGAAGACACACACACACGCACGCACACACGCACGCACACACACACACACACACAAGACAAAGTAATGTGTCTACAGTTATATTGTGATGTCTTAGTAAATATTCTATTTGGTGAAAGATAAACTTTATTGTATTTATCCTAGTGGATCTATAATTAAACGGGTAAACTTCAGGTTCAAAACCTCAGTCTAGTGCCATTTTCAGCTCAAAACTATGCAGCGCAGTTAGGTTTGAATCCGCGTTAGCCAATGACTAAAGAGAACGTAGCCAAGAAAACTACGTAGCAGCTCTTTGGCTGTAGGTTATAAAAGCATTGCCGTCTCGGTCTCGCCATCTAGCAGTTGAGACTCGGATTAGTCACATATCAAACTTGGACCTTGTCACACCTCATTCATACCTGTTATTATCAGCAGAGAGTGGACAAACAAACAAACAACAAAATGCAACCCCAGTAGTTTCCAAAAGTCTCACTCTCATGAAGTAAAGCAGTCTCCATCACCATTCACTGTTAATAGGGCTCTTTTAAATGTTTGCTCTCTGCTGAACAAAACTGATTTTAGACCATAAACTTCATCGTTTGCTTTTAACAAATGAAGTTTGTCTTGTCACCACCCTCTCCTTATTCTGTTCATATTCCATCTTTCCGGGGATCCATTGGTTTCCCTCTTTCTTATTCATTTTCTTACTCCATTAAAGTTTTTTTCTCCTTTTTAATCATTTTTGAAATTGTTTTATGTGTAAATTTTTTTGTGTGAAGCGCCTCGTGATTTTTATCTTGAGAGGTGCTATATAAAAGATCGTTTTCTTTCTTTCTTTATTTTAACAGAAACATGGCAGATGCACTTGTTCTCACAGAGGCCTCCCCGCCAAATTTTCATTTCACTTAGGGTACGAGGTGTAGCAAAAGGGGAGGTGGAACTGCTTTTATACGTTCATCAACACTTTCTGCCAAACCTGTTTTTATTTGATGATTTTAACTCATTTGAATATACAGCTACTGTTTTTAGCACTCCTCCGATTTTGTGTGTCGCGGTTTATAGGCCTCCTAAACAGAGTGCACTTCCTATTCAAGAGTTCTCTGAGTTTTCACCAGTTCTGCACAACTCCTTTGAAAGGATCATTTTAGCTGGTGATTTTAATCTACATGTGGATGACTTCTTAGACCCTTTATCCATAGATTTTTTTTATCCATCTATCCATCCATCCATTTTCTGCCGCTTATCCGGGGTCAGGTTGCAAGAGCAGTAGCCTAAGCAGGGAGGCACAGACTTCCCTTTCCTCCAGCCACTTAGGCCAGCTCCTCCGGAAGAATCCTAAGGCGTTCCCTGGCCAGCAGGGAGACATAGTCTCTTCAGCATGTCCTGGGTCTTCCTTTAGGCCTTCTCCCGGTTGCACATCCCTGGAAAACCTCACCAGGGAGGCGTCCCGGAGGCATCCTAGCTAGATGCCCGAGCCACCTCAACTGGCTCCTCTTGATGTGGAGGTGCAACGGGTCTACTCCGAGCTCCTCCCGGATGGCAGAGCTTCTCACTTAATAAAAGAATTTTAAAATATCCTTAATTACTTGGATTTTAGTCAACATGTCAAGCAGTTGGCTCTCAACAGAGGACACACCCTGCTAGGGTTGGGCATCGAGCATCGATTGGAACCGGTTCCAACTGTTAGTTTTCCCGGAATCGATTCCTAGTTTTGATTCCTAGAATGCCGACCGGAAGAGGAATCTGTGGCCGATCTCTGTGAAAAATAAACGTGATCTGCAATTTGTAATGAATGCTTTTTCAGAGCTGATCACACCAGCTGTCTGTGTGCGGCGCCAAGTCCCCCTCCCCCACCTTGGCACACAGCGGCCAAATATAAGCAAACGCGTCTGCCGAACTTTTACTCCATGATGTAAACTTTAATTCCTGCAGCGAAAAATGCACTGTAGAGGAAACTTAGAAGCTTTAAAGAACAAACTCTGGACGGTGTGAGGTGAGTTTGTCTCACTGCAGAAATAACAACACACACGGAGCGTCAGAAGGCTGAACAATAACCTATAGAATAATTAAAGTCATCATGCTAGAGCAGCTTCTCTGTGGTGGACCACACCAGCTTCTGCCACCATGAATAATAATAATAATATTAATAACAATAATAATAATAATAATAAATCACACACAAAGCTGTGAACATTTTAATTTCCTTTCTGAACTATTTCTGTTGAGTTTTAATGTTTAAACCTGTTAGATTGTTACTGACAGCAGCTACGTTTAAGTCTAACTTCCTGTTGTGACTGAACGCTGCTGCAGCATGGAGGTGTAGTTCTCAGTCATCCTGGACGTGATCATCCTGAGAGTTGTAGCTGGAAACAGCTGGACGTGTCTGGATATGTTGGAGACATGTAGCCTCTCATCCCAGAGGCTGCTTCCAGACGTTGGTCGTGGTCAGAAACAAACACACTGGTTGTGCTGCAAGTCGTCTTCTTTTTGTCTCCAAAACACGTTTTAGTCTAAATGAAGGTGACGTTGTTGTTCATAGAGTTAAAATTCATGTTGAAGTTAAGATTATTTCATCCAGTAGGACCTGTGGTTAGCTGGCTCATGTAACACATGTCATGTCTTCAAAGAATCGGAATCGGGAATCGATAGGAACTGGAATCGAAAAGAGGAATAGGTTTCGGAATCGTTCAAAATCAAACGATGCCCAACTCTACCCTGGACTTGGTCATCACATATGGCCTGTCCACTAGGGTGTCCTCACTGTTGCTGACTTAGCTGTTTCTGACCACTACTGAGTGCTTTTTAGCATCACTAGTCTTATCCAGCAGGAGACCTCTGTGAGAAATGTATGGAAGCATGCTGGTTTTCTTGAAGTTTTTTAAAAGCTCCCTGCTATTCCAATACCTGCATTTTGTGATCTTATTGTCAATGATTATAACAGTAGATTCATCCACTCTCAACCTGCTCGCTCCACTCAAAGTTAAAAAGCAGTCAAAGCATAACCTGACAAGCCAGCCCCATGCTTCCATATGGGAAGTTCTCTGTGTGTAGGGATGGGTACCTTTGACATTTGAATCGATCCGGTACTAATTCCCGGTACCTACGAGTCGATACCGGTACTTAACGGTACCAATTTTCGATACTTTTGAGTGTTTATTATTTTAATTCTCTTTTATAATTAAATATATTTTTTTTCTCAATATATAACAATATTTGATAAATATCACGATAAATAACATTCAACTGTTTGTATTTTAACATCGTCCTTGTAGTTTTATAAGCTGATAATTAAACTGAAGCAAACATCTTTACTGTGAACTAAATTTACTGTGCATCTTCATTCCTTTTGCCATCTTTTCTCGTTGGATTTTTCCTACTGGGAAGTTAGAATTTCCAAGGAGGAAGCGAACGCACCATTAGCTGATAACAACGGTGGCAATGGAAGCTAACATATCAAGCTAACGTTATCTTAAACAGTTTAACTGCTGGAGCGGATTAAAACAATGATGCCTCACACTTAGATCGTTGTCGCTGGTTTCATCTTCACCCGTCGCATTTAGTAAAGTGAAGCCAAACTTTAGAGCGCGTTCATGTTCTTCTAGTCAGAAATTCGGAGTTCCGAGGAGAAAGCAAACGTACCATTAGTGAAACGGAAGCTAACATATCAAGCTAACGTTATCTTAAACATACCGGAGCAGAAGATGTCTCACTTAGATCGTTGTCGCTGGTTTCATCATCACCCAGTTACCCATCACATTTAGTGAAGTGGACCCAAGCTTTAGGGTGCCTTCTTTCTACCATGCTGCTCTGTTTACAACTCGCTCGCAGGGACAGACGACATAACGCTCTTGCGCATGCGTATTTGTCTTGGCAAGTTCTCGTTATGAAGGACGAGTACCGAAACGAGGCACCGTTTGAAATGACGTGAATCGTAGGGCTGGGGTAAATGATTATTTTTAAAACGATTATTCTGACGATTATTTTTTCGAATAGTCGACTATTCTAATGACTATTTAGACAATTAATCTAATGATTATTTTTCTATTGCACAGTTAATAAAAACCAAAAAATCTAATAAATTCCTCAAAAAATTGATACATTGTTACTGTAAGAGAATAAACACTACAGGCCTTCCATTTTGTATAACACTGCTTTTATTGTGTTGGTTGGTTATGTTCTGGTGACGTGTAGAACTTGGGAGTGCAGGCTGCTGCCTGAGAGGTGGTTGGAGACGGAGTGTCTCCATGCTGCTTTGTTTTGGTCACTTATGTGCATGAGGCGAGTGGTGTTACGACTCTTCCTGGGGAGTTTAGCTCGTGTACAAAAAGGAAGGGACAATAACGGGATTTAAAAGTTAAAATGATGATCAGGTTTATTTACAACAAAAAAACATAAATCTTTCCATCCACAGGTTGGGAATAATAAAACTAATTCTGCCTGTGGGGAATTAAAACAAAAGTACAAATAAGTAGGGATGTCCCACTGGGCAAAGATTACTGGGTTCTGGACCAAAATAAGAATCTCCAGACTCTAAACTGGGTGGTTAAACCAAACTCAAGGTGATATTTTAAACCAGGGGTGTCAAACTCAAACTCACACGGGGCCGAAATGAAACTCTGGGACGGAGTCGAGGGCCAAACTTCATATTTTTGAAAAAGTGACGCAAATTTGCACATTTTCTTTATCAACATAAATGCAATTGGACCTTTAAATTAGGAAACAAACATATTTCTGCATTAACACTGAATGTGGAATAACCAAATTACACACGAGCAAGTCAGTTTTAAATAAAACACATCAGTGGTATTCATTACTTGTGGTATAATCAGCATTTTTTAAATCTATTCAGGATTTATGTTTTCTTGTTTATTCATTTATCTTATTTTTATTCTGCTTTTTTCTCCTGTAATACGTGTCATCGCTGCTGTGACGTCTAGCTTTCCCCACTGAGGAACAATAAAGGGATTTTCTATTCTATTCATCTATCTGCAGCCTTTCCACTTCCTGTTTACTGTAGGTTAAATCTTTTCTCACGGGCCAACAACAAAATAAAAATATCATTTTATCTTAAATGAAAATGCAACATCTCACCTGTTAACTTTCATGTTTTGGAGCAGAAAAAGAGCATCAAACCAACATATTTAAAGCTCAGTTTGCTCCACTGGTTTACTGTGATGCTCACCTGTTCCAGCCAGATACCTGCATCATGGGGTTGATCTGAGCTGAGGAGGAGACTCCTGTTGTTTTGTTCATCTTCATCATAATAATGACAACATTAGATGACAACAGGTGCTCACATAGGTTTGTGCTGATGAACATGTCTGAGCAGCTTGACCACGTTGTGTGTCGGGGAGGAAACACAACCACAGAGCCGTGCTGGTTTGAGCGTGTCGCTGCTCGCTGGAGTTATATCAGCTTTTCAACGTTAGTTGGAAAACTTTCTCTTTCAGTCGTGAACACATTACTGAGCGGCTAGAATCTACTTTTCTGGGCTTCGACGTCAGAAAACAGCTGAGTGAACTCGGCGCTGAGTGAGAGAAGTGTAGTTTGTCCGAGACAGCGGAGCTGCAGACACCGGCAGCAGGAGCTGGAAAAACACAAAGGAGGGGGCTTCGTCGGCTCCGCGCTGACGCCGCAAAGCATCATGGGAGTTGAAGTCTTTGCGGTAAAATTGGCCAGCGGGCCAGTTTTAATATATTTTTGATATTTATCTCGCGGGCCACATAAAAATGCTCCCCGCGGGCCTTGACTCTTACATATGTGTTTTAAACTAAACCGAAAACCCACAACACTCTAAATGTAATAAAAGGGAGGTCTGCACCACAAAAAAGATGAACTCTAAACCAAAACGTAACAGCTTATCCCAACGCAAGAAGTTGTTTACGAAGATGCTAACAGTAGCTTTACCAACGTTAAGTTCAAGTTACCAAGTTTAAATAAACCAAAAACACCCAGCAGCAAACAGACCAGCATGGAGGAGAGACTGCTACCACCAAAACAGCTCTCCTAATGTCTGAAAGAAGCTCCTTTATGAAGGGAGAAACGCTCCCGGTGATGTTCTACATCTGCGGTAGAGACGAAGCAGCGCATCTGACCCCGGAAGTTGTTGTCCGTTGCCGGGAGACGAGCGCGGGCAAAACAGGAAAGGAATCTAGTAGCGGACGGACGTTGTTCCGGGTCTTCGGTATTTGGTGGAGATGTTAGTGAAGGCGGAGAAGAGGGCGAACTAGAGGTAGAACAGGCAGATTCCTCCTCTATTCACAAACTCCTGGGGATGCAACAAGTGGGCGGTTTTACGATCTACACATCTGACGGTCTGTCATTTTTGAGAGACCTTTTTATCACGGTTCACAGCTCTGCTGTTGAATTTCTGCCTCTGAATGAAAAGGGAACTTACCTCAGGCGAATGACACGCCTTTGTTTGACCCTTAACCAATCAGAGTGAGTCATAGTGATATATTAGTGCCCCACTTGTTTTCACCTGCGTGTGAACAAACATGGCTTCGGCCGCGGCTGAGAGCGACAACGAGGTTTTCGTTCCGAAGAGGAACGCAGGGTTTCCTTAGCGCGCGGCGCTAACTTAGCAACGTGACATGTCTCGGAGAAAGCGTAAAAACACGTTGGACGCTTCTTCTGAAGCAGGAAAATAACACTTCTTAAGCAGAGCACGACGTCGCTGAGCTCGGTCACTGGGTCGTTGGAGCTGCCCCGTGACTGCCTGATGGAAAACCAGCAGGTTTCATCAGACTCGTAATGTTTCTTGTTTTTGCTGGGGACCCCCTGTATTTTACCGCTCCCTCCTTTAGTCTTCCCCTATTACAATTTAAAATGATTTTGTAAATCCGTGTATCAATAGAAAAAATCTCTGCCTCTGCCAGCTGCAGTAAATGTAGTTTCCAAATAAGAAGAGGTGCATTCATCTGTGTATCTCCTTTGATCCACATTAGTGATGTTTTCAGCACCAGAACAGTGAAGCAAAGAAAGATTCCTGAGTTTGTTAGTAATTTTATTTATTAGGTGCATCTAACCTGTTCTATTTTTCTCTGAAATGAGATCAGATCAGTGCTTCTATGGGTTGTCTCCAATCTGCACTGGAAATTTTTACTTTATTTAGAGACTTGTTGCAGAAAATATTCAGAATGCGCAGTTTTTTGCTACCACAAGCGATCTCTGGTCCAGCCGCACATCAGAGCCGTTGTCGGTACAGGATCTGCTCGGGTGCAAAATTGGCTCGGGGTCCGTCGACTGCCGATGACGTCTAAGTAGTTGACTGGCTGAACATGAACCTTACGGAATTACGTAATCACGTTACGTTGTTATCACGTTACGTTGGTCCAGGCAAATCTCTCTGTAGGAAAGATGGACAACTTTTACGAAGAAATCCATCATTACCTCTTTGAAAATACACTTCTAGCATAGAGCTGCATGTATATTAGGGCTGAACGATTAATTGCATGTGCAATTAAATTGCGATGTTACAAAAGGAGATTTTCTAATCTCAAAGGCTGCAATTTGGCAGCGAGTGGTTAGCGCAATGCTAATATACATGGGAAAACCCATAGGAATGCTAATGCTAATATCGCCGATTACATTATTACAAATTATGAATTAGAAACGTGCCAAATGATTACATTTGGAGTCTAATAGAAAGTAAAAATACCATCAATCAAATAAGTACAGACAGGTATTTTAGTAAAGCCAGAAAACTTTTAACTCCAGAGTTTTGGCTAGCAGCTATGAGCGTACCTGAACTACGCATGGACAAGACGTCAAAAACTCTAAACACAAAATACTTCAATAAACGGGACACACTTCTTTCCTGCAAATACAATTTCACAGGTGTTGCTAATACCTATGATCCTTCAAGGGATGTGCTCAAAGAGGAGTTCAACATTATGAATACAATATAGTGTTTATTTTACAAATACCATTATAAACACAAACGTACGTCTTAAGAAACATTATTTTAATAACGAAACTGCTAAATTCTTTCCAACAGTATAGATGTGTAGTGGATTTTGTCCGAGTGGGTTTGCCGTACTTTGACGTCATCGGCAGTCGAAGGACCCCAAGCCGATCTTGCACCAGAGCAGATCTTGTACCGACACCGTATTTGAGCTTAACTATCCACTACATGAGCAACTGGGAGCTACATAGTATTTTGAACAAGTTAATGTTTGCACAATACGTTTGCAATTGACATGTTTGCACTTTAAATATGTTTACGATTTTAATTTATGTTAAGTTACTTGAAAAACGAGAAAAACTGATTTTTGTAATAGTTTCTCTCAGGGCTTTTATCATCTCTGGTGTGAGTTTAAAATATAAGTGTGTTAGCACTGTGCTGATCATCCCTAATATGAATAAATGTTTATTTATTCAATGTTTCTCTTCTTTAATACGCAATTGAAGTTATGCTATTCATGGATAAAAAATCGTGATAAAATCGAAATTGTGATAAAATATTGGAAAAATCGTGATATTCTATTTTTGCCATATCGCCCAGCCCTAGCTTAAGTACGGTTTTAGTAAGGATTCTACGCAATGTTTGATAAATGAGACCCCAGGTCTTTAGGGCCTTACATGGACAAGCACCATCTTACATTGGTGATCTTCTTAGTCCCTACACCCCCAGCAGGTCCCTGAGGTCCAGTGACCAAAGCCTACTGGTTGTGCAGCACCAGGCTAAAGGTCAAAGGTGACAGATCATCTGCTGCTGTGGCCCCCAGACTCTGGACCTCTCTCCCCCTGAGCCTGAGATCAGTGGACTCAGTGGTCTCCTTTAAAAAGCAGCTGTAGAGTCACTTGTTCAGGCTTTATTGTGACCTTCATCACCCTATCCTTGTTTTGCTCTCCCCACCTATTCCACCTTCCTCAGGATCCACTGATTTCCCTCTTTCCTGTTCACTCTCTCTCTTTCTTTACATTTTTAATCACAATTGTCTCTTTTTGCTCATTTTAAATTTATTTTATATTTTTTATATTTTTTTATAATTTTACATATTATACAGACACATAAAACAGCGACAACAACAACAAACGAAAAAGAAAAAAAAAGCCCTCTCTCTAGAAATAATAACAGATTCACAACTTGGTAACAAATTTGTCCAAGTGTAGACAAAAAGAAAAGGTGTTACATCAAGTCAGTGGCCATGTCAAGGTCAGTCAGGATGTTCAAGAAAGGAGTCCAAGTCAGTTCAAAGTTTTTCAGTCTTCCAAGTATAGAATGCTAGATTTTCTCTGGGGAGCAGTATGTCAAAAGTTCATTAGTCCAGTATTTTGGGCTGGGGGGTTAACACCCCTGCTCTCCTTCAGGATACACTTTTTAGCAGCTGTTGCTGCTAATAACACAAAATGTTTCCAGTTAGAGTTACACTTGAGTAAAGTTACATCCCCAAGTAGCCAAATCCTGGGATCAGGGTCAAGAGCCTGACCCCACACTCGAGATGTTACTGCTATCATATGTTTCCAGTATGGCCCTAGGCAGGAGCAGCTCCACAACATGTGAACAAGAGACCCCAGTGAGACAGTGCATCTCTGACATTGAGCAGAAATTCTGTTACCTAATTTACTCAGCCTGTATGGTGGGAAGTATGTTCTGTGGAATATGTTAAACTGAATTTGTCTATGCTTAGTGGATACCAGTTTGGTTTGGGCCAGCTTTATAATCTGCTCCAATCATCCTCTGTGTTCAACCCAAGTCGGCCTTCCACCGCATTTTGTTTGAGGGTCTTGCATAAGCTGGTAAATTATCAATCACTGTTTTATAAACAGCAGATATTAATCCTTTAGATCCTTTCCACTTTGGATCAAAAGGCATTTTTCTTGTAGGGATTCCTCAGGTCTATGTGGGAAGTGATCTTTGCTTTGACTTTCAATCCAACTCCTAATCTGTAGATATTTGAAGAAGTTATGCCCCTCAATATTATATAGTACTGACATTTGGTCAAAACTTAAAAAGTTATTGTTGGTGTAGAGATTGTCAACAGTTTTGATACCCCTCCTCGTCCACTCTTGTAATATCCCGTCCGCTAAGCCTGTTGGAATGTTGCGGTTCATGAGTGGTGAATTCACCAATAGTTTGGTTTTCTGTCCTACTAACAAGTGTAACTGTTGCCAGGCTTCAAATGTGGCAGAAATAGTTGGGTTTAGCGTGATTGATTTTAGTCTCTTCTTAGAACCCAAAACAAGGTACTACTCTTAGTTTACCCTGTGATTCATGTTACTCGATTGGCATCCACCTCACCTCGTCTGTCCCACAATGAGACCACATCCATAATGCTCGAAGCTGAGCAGCCAAATAATATAGTCTAAAATTTGGGAGGTACAAGCCTCCCTTGCTGCAAGGCGCTTGTAATTTCACAAGTTTAACTCTAGGTGTTTTCTTGTTCCACAGGAAAGTGGTAAGCAATTTATCCAAATCCTTAAAAAAAATGATACAGGAACCTTTAGAGGTATACAGCAAAATAGATAAATAAATTTTGGTGACAAATTCATTTTGATTGTGGTAATCCTACCTATCAAATGATGAAGGAAGGTCCACCCATCTGTTCAAATCCAATTTGGATTTAGCAAGACGTGAAGCGTAATTTTCTTCAAAAGTCTCATCATAAGACCTGCAGATATTAATCCCCAAGTCTTTGAACCCTTTTGTGCAACATTTAAATGGTACTGGTAGCATACTAATACACTGACTTGTCAAGTTAATCGGAAAGGCTTCACTCTAGGAATAATGAATTTTGTAACCTGATACTTCACTATATTTCTTGAGGTTAGCTATTAGTTCAATTCAATTCAAGTTTATTTATAAAGCGCCAAATCACGACAAGAGTCGTCTCAAGGCACTTCACATAATAAACATTCCAATTCACAGTTCATTAAGCCAATCAGAAATAATGTTTCCTATATAAGGAACCCAGCAAAATGCATCAAGTCACTGACTAGTGTCAGTGACTATACAGCACATGTGTCAGACACAAGACCCGCGGGGAGCATTTTTATGTGGCCCGCAAGATAAATATCAAAAATATATTAAAACTGGCCCGCTGGCCAATTTTACCGCAAAGACTTCAACTCCCATGATGCTTTGCAGCGTCAGCACGGAGCCGACGAAGCCCCCTCCTTTGTGTTTTTTCCAGCGCCTGCTGCCGGTGTCTGCAGCTCCGCTGTCTCAGACAAACTACACTCCTCTCACTCAGCGCCGAGTTTACTCAGCTGTTTTCTGACGTTGAAGCCCAGAAACGGAGATTCTAACTGCTCAGTAATGTGTTCACGACTGAAAGAGAACGTTTTCCAACTAACGTTGAAAAGCTGATATAACTCCAGCGAGCAGCGACACGCTCAAACCAGCACGGCTCTGTGGTTGTGTTTCCTCCCCGACACACAACAACGTGGTCAAGCTGCTCAGACATGTTCATCAGCACAAACCTATGTGAGCACCTGTTGTCATCTAATGTTGTCATTATTATGATGAAGATGAACAAAACAACAGGAGTCTCCTCCTCAGCTCAGATCAGCCCCATGATGCAGGTATCTGGCTGGAACAGGTGAGCATCACAGTAAACCAGTGGAGCAAACTGAGCTTTAAATATGTTGGTTTGATGCTCTTTTTCTGCTCCAAAACATGAAAGTTAACAGGTGAGATGTTGCATTTTCATTTAAGATAAAATGATATTTTTATTTTGTTGTTGCCCCGTGAGAAAAGATTTAACCTACAGTAAACAGGAAGTGGAAAGGCTGCAGATAGATGAATAGAATAGAAAATCCCTTTATTGTTCCTCAGTGGGGAAAGCTAGACGTCACAGCAGCGATGACACGTATTACAGGAGAAAAAAGGAGAATAAAAAATAAGAAAAATGAATAAACAAGAAAACATAAATCCTGAATAGATTTTAAAAATGCTGATTATACCACAAGTAATGAATACCACTGATGCCTTTTATTTAAAACTGACTTGCTCGTGTGTCATTTGGTTATTCCACATTCAGTGTTAATGCAGAAATATGTTTGTTTCCTAATTTAAAGGTTCAAAATTGCATATATGTTGATAAAGAAAATGTGCAAATTTGCGTCACTTTTTCAAAAAATATTAAGTTTGGCCCTCGACTCCATCCCAGAGTTTCATTTCGGCCCCGTGGGAGTTTGAGTTTGACACCCCTGCTCTACAGCAATCCTCATACTAAGCAAGCATGCAGCGACAGTGGAGAGGAAAACTTCCTTTTAACAGGAAAAAAACCTCCAGAGAATCCTGGCTCAGTATAAGCAGCCATCCTCCACGACTCACTGGGGATGGAGAAGACAGAGCAGGCACACACACACACACACACACACACACACACACACACACACACACACACACACACACAAAGACAAATAATGTGTCTATAGTTATATTGTGATTTCTTAGTAAATATTCTATTTGGTGAAAGATAAACTTTATTGTATTTATCCTAGTGGATCTATAATTAAACGGATAAACTAGTAGTAGCACATCCAACGTCAAGGAAAGCATAAAGTTATTATCAGGAGAGGGAGAATGTTTAAGTGGTTAGCAGCAGTGTGCTAGTCGATGGCCCCCTCCATGAGGCCACCACAGCTCAGCAGAACATCGTTGTAGCTTCTTCTGGGGAGAAAAACACCTACAGAGAAAATAAAGTTAACAGCTGAAATAGCAGGAAATAATACAGTTAAAGAGCAGACTGTAGAAGAAAGCAGTAGAGTGTGAAAAGTGGTCAGTGTGTCCTCCAGCAGTCTAAGCCTATAGCAGCACAACTACAGAGATAACTCTGGATAATCTATCTTATTTAGATGGAGGCATGTTGGAGGTAGGGCAAGGGAGAGCCGTCTTTACCGACAGTACACTCCACCTCCCTCTACTCCCCCACTTGTCCAGATTTAGGCTAACATCAGATTTTAACTATAAGCCCTATCAAATAAAAATGTTTTAAGCCTATTCTTAAATGTAGACAAGGTGTCTGCCTCACGGACTAAAGCTGGGAGCTGTTTCCACAGGAGAGGAGCCTGATAACTAAAAGATCTGCCTCCCATCCTAATTTTAGATATTCTGGGAACCACCAGTAGACCTGCAGTCTGAGAGCGAAGTGCTCAGTTAGGAACATATGGAACAATCAGATCACTGATGTATGATGGAGCTTGATTATTAAGAGCTTAATATGTGAGAAGAAGGATCTTAAAATCTATTCTGAATTTAACAGGTAGCCAATGTAGGGAAGCTAAGACAGGAGAGATATGATCTCTCTTTTTAATTCTCATCAGAACTCTAGCTGCAGCATTTTGGACAAGCTGAAGACTTTTAACTACATTCTGTGGACTTCCTGACAGTAATGAATTACAGTAATCCAGTCTTGATGTAATAAATGCATGAACTAGTTTTTCAGCATCACTCCTGGAAAGTATGCTTCTAATATTAGCAAAATTCTGAAGGTGGAAAAAGGAAATCCTACAAACCTGTTTAACCTGGGATTTGAATGGCATGTCCTGGTCAAAGATAACACCAAGGTTCCTTGCTTTGTTCTCGGAGATTAATGTAATGCCATTCAGGTCATGCGATTGGCTAAGCAATTTCCTTTTCTGGATTTCTAGTCCAAAGATGAGAACTTCCTTCTTGTCTTGATTTAAAAGCAAAAAGTTTAGAGTCATCCAATTTTTTATGTCCTCAAGACAAGCCTGTAATCTACCTAACCGATTAGGTTCATCAGAGTTAATTGATAAATATAGCTGAGTTTCGTCAGCATAACAGTGGAAGTTTATCCCATGCTGTCTAATGATTTTACCAATTGGGAGCATATATATAGTAAAAAGAATTGGTCCAAGCACTGAACCCTGTGGTACTCCGCAAGTAACCCTGGAGTATGAAGAAGATTTGTCATGTACATTTACAAAATGAAATCTGTCAGACAGGTAGGATTTAAACCAGCCTAACGCTGTTCCTTTGATCCCTACAACATGTTCAAGTCTTTCTAAAAGAACATTGTGATCAACTGTGTCAAAGGCAGCACTGAGATCTAACAAGACTAGAACAGACACAAGATTCTTATCTGAGGCCATGAGAATATCATTTGTAACTCTCACTAATGCAGTTTCAGTGCTGTGATACTCTCTAAAACCAGACTGAAATTCCTCAAACAGAGCATTAGTGTTTAAATGCTGACATACTTGGATGGCCACTACTTTCTCCAGGACTTTGGATAAAAATGGAAGGTTAGATATTGGTCTATAATTCATTGGGTCATGTGGATCCAGAGAAGGCTTCTTAAGTAAAGGTTTGATTACAGCAACCTTAAAATCTTGTGGTACATGCCCATTTACTAAGGATAGATTGATTATATCTAGAATGGGGGCAGTAACCAATGGAAATGCATCTTTAAATAATTTGGTTGGGATTGGGTCCAAAATGCAAGTTGAAGGTTTAGATGAAGCTAATATTTTTGATAACTCTTAAAGCTCAACTGGATCAAAACGGTTCAAGCACAGATGAGGTTCTACAGTCACCTCTGATGCTGCCTCACTTACTGAGGAAGAAGAAATCGCATTAGGGAGGATGCTAAAGATTTTGTTTGTAATAGAATTAATTTTACTTGTAAAAAATCCCATGAAGTCATTGCTGCTGAGGGCTAAGGGAATAGATGGCTCAGAGCTATGATTCTGTGTAAGTTTAGCAACTGTACTGAAAAGAAATTTAGGATTATGCTTATTCTCCTCAATTAATGCTGAGAAATAAGCAGTCCTAGTTTGTTGAAGCTTATTTTTATAAAGCGCAAGACCATTTTTCCAGGATAGGTAGGCCTCCTCATGGTACGTAGAGCGCCATGTTCTCTCCAATTTCCTAGAGTTTTGTTTTAAGGCTCGTAAATGAGAGTTAAACCAGGGAGCCAACTTCCTGTCCCTAATTACCTTCTTTTTTAAAGGGGCAACATCATCTAATGCCACACGTAAAGAGGCATTAACATGATGAACTAAGGCATCAATTTGTGAGGGGCTAGAAATGAAAATATTGCCCTCTGCTACGTTCCTCTGAGATGCTGAAGATAGTAAAGACGGAACAGTTGATTTAAAAGATGCAACTGCGTCGTCAGATAGAGACCGACTATAGTGAAATTTACTTTCATGTCTCGAGAACTCAGTTATAAAAAACTCATAAGTTATCAAAAAGTGGTCCGAGAGGACTGGATTATGTGGAAAGGTCGTTATTTCCTCACACTCTATGCCATAATTCAGCCCAAGGTCCAATGTATGATGGCAGGAGTGGGTGGAGCTATGTATTATTTGGGTAAAACCAGTTGAGTCCAGGATATTACTAAAGGCTACCAGTGCTGGGCAAGTTACTTCAAAACTGTAATTCATTATTTATTACTTGTTACCCTCATTTTAAAGTAATTCATTACATTACAATATTACTGATTTTAAAATGTATGGCATTACACTACTTTTGCATTATTTTAAGTTACTTTCACCAGAACAACTTCAGTATGAATCTGGTCATGTGACGCTCAGTGAGCTCATGACATATATGTGGAAGGTGATGTGGTGTCTGAGCTAGGATTGCTGTTAAAAACAGTCAGATATAATAACAGTGCTTTAAAATGATTGTTTATTAAATAAAAGCAACAACAATCTGTACTCTCAGCACGCTGCCATCTTATATTAACTGAGCAGGGAGTGAGGTGGTGGGGGCTCCAAGCCTATATTTGCCTTGGTCCCCAAATGCCTTGATACGGCCCTGGTTGTGGGACTGACTTCTGGGGTGATCTGATTCTATCACATGTATAAATATTAAATGCTTATATATTATTGCTTTTCACTGGAAAAAATGTGTATTGGGGATAAATCTACCTACTTTTTTCTTTTTTTTTTTCTTGGTTTTATTTGAATAATTTCCGGCCCTTTCTCTCTCTAACCTTCCTGCATCATGCATGTTTTCTCCCTTTTCCAGAAAAAAACTGTTTCCTAGACTTCCTACTTTCTAACGATCAGCCAAAGGGATCTTCACATGCGCGGCGCTCCAGCAGTAATGAGTTGAAATCACCGGGGCACAGATTATGAACTCAGCTGAGGCAAAGCACGTCAGAAAAGCACAAAATACCAGAGAATATGCGCTGATATGAACGATCGCAAGTGAATTATTTTGTTTTGGTGGAGCGATTTTGTGAATGTTGCAGCGGCCGCGTGCAGGACGCAGCTGGAGTAGTTGAGCCGTTACCGCTGCGTCCTCTCTGCCTGCAAAGCTGAGTCCATAAATGACGTAATATATGCAGATACTGGATCTTTCTTCGGGTTTCCCGCAATTTGAATTTTTAAGGAACACATCTTGATTCTGGGTTTAAAAATGCATTGTAATTACCGTGTTACTGACAATTGTACCGAGTAAATATTAACCTTTTTCTTTCCCTGTAATGCCTTACGTTACCACTTTACAGCAAAAAGCAATGCATTACAGTAATTAATTACTTTTGTACCGCATTACTCCCAACACTGAAGGCTACATTGAGGCTATCATTTTCAATGTCCACATGAATGTTAAAATCCCCCACTACAATGACCTTATCAGTATTTAGCACCAAATAAGATAAAAAATCAGAGATCTGCTCCAAAACTCAGAGTAAGGGCCTGGTGGACGATATAAAACTACAAACAAGAGTGGTTTTACAGTTTTGCAATCTGGATTAGGAAAATGAACTTGCTAAGCTGAGTTCCATTCTGTCCCGCTCTGAACTTGAGACAGTTGTCCACACCTTCATCTCCTCACGCTTAGACTACTGTAACTCTCTTTTCACGTGTCTGAGCAGAACCTCCCTGAACCGTCTACAGGTGGTTCAGAACGCCTGTGCTCGGCTTCTGACCAAGTCCTCCAAACACACCCACATCACCCCGCTTCTCCTCCAGCTTCACTGGCTGCCAGTCAACTCCAGGGTTCATTTCAAGATCCTGGTTCTGGTCTATAGGGCCTTACATGGACAAGCACCATCTTACATTGGTGATCCTCTTAGTCCCTACACCCCCAGCAGGTCCCTGAGGTCCAGTGACCAAAGCCTACTGGTGGTGCAGCACTAGGCTAAAGGTCAAAGGTGACAGATCATCTGCTGCTGTGGCCCCCAGACTCTGGACCTCTCTCCCCCTGAGCCTGAGATCAGTGGACTCAGTGGTCTCCTTTAAAAAGCAGCTGAAGACTCACTTGTTCAAGCTGGCTTTTGTATGACCTTCTTCACCTCTCTCTCTTTATTCTGCTCTCCCCACCTATTCCACCTTCCTCAGGATCCACTGGTTTCCCTCTTTCCTGTTCACTCTCTCTCTTTCTTAACATTTTTTATCACAATTACCTATTTTTGCTCATTTTAAATATATTTTTAAACATTTTCTAAATGATTTTTTATATTTTTACATTTTTTGTTTTTGTGAAGCGTCTCGTGATTTTTATCTTGAGAGGCGCTATAGAAATGATACTTTCGTCTTCTTCTTCAACTAAGAATAAGATGTTCAAACGAACTGTAACTATTAATCTGTAAGGGACTGATTAATAAGTCTGAATGAAAAATGGTTGCTACTCCTCCTCCTCGCCCTGTACTTCGAGCAATATGATTTAAATAATTTGAAGAAGTCGACTCGTTTAAGCTAACATAGTCCTCTTGCTGCAGCCAGGATTCTGTGAGAGAGAGCAAAGAGATCTGATTATCACAAATCAACTCATTAACTAACAAAGTCTTAGAAAAAATGGATCTAATGTTCAACAACCCACGTTTAATTTTTCTAATTTTCTGCTCAGTTGAATTTGTTCTAATATTTATGAGATTTCCATGATTTGCTTTATTAAGCCTGATATTTAATCTGTGTGATTTTTGCCACACAGATTAAATATCAGGCATGCATGGTGAGAACATGCAACTCCACTCAGAAAGATTGCAGCCAAGTTTCAAACCTTCAACCTTCTTGCTGTGAGACAACAGTGCTAAAAACTGTGCCACCATGCAGCCCAAACTTTAAAGTCAACAAAGCTGTAGAATTTTTATGCATTTTTCTGTAATATAACTTATGGCGCTTACACATTAGCATCGGCACGGTCAGGGTTTGGTGGGACTGGATGGGGTGAGTGCTGCCTGGAACGGGCGGTGTAGTGTTCACATATAAATCCGAGGGACTTCTCAGGGATGCGGAAATCCCTGAGCCTGTGGGCTGCATTTAATAGTCCAGTGGGAAAGTCTGGCAGGAGCCCCCCCACCCCCACCCCCACCCCGCTTGCTGATTCCACTCACAGATTGGAGGCTGTAGGCGTAATTTCAGCTGGCCAATCAGTCCCTAGTGTCACCCCGGTCCCAGTCTGACTGCTGGGGAGGAGGTCTGAAAAATAAAGAGTCACCTCGGAACCGAAAACACAAATCTGACCTGTGTGTAAAACCAAATTCTGGTCTCGGAAGGGACTATAAGGGACCAAACTGGTGCTAATGTGTAAGAGCCTTGACTCTTGTGATCTCATGACAGTGGAGCCTATACAGAAGTAATGATTAACTCATAGATAACAACAGAGTTGTGTTTCCAGGTCCCAGTCATATGATTGAAGCAGATGTAATCATGAGAGGGCGTGATCCTAAGGAGCCAATCATGGCTCATCCCCCAGACTCTGATAGTGACATCACACTAAGGGAGTGGCTGGAGCAGGTGAAGGTGACCAACAAGGGGCTGAAACTGGACTTTAAGAGGTGAGACAGGTTGATGTTTCTCCTTAGTCTCATGTGATCTTGTGTGATGATGTACCTGTGGTGTGATCCCAAACAGCCTGGAGGCGGTACCTCCATCCCTGACTCTGCTGAAGGAAGTCCTGGCCGAGCCAAGTTGTCCTGTGTGGATCAATGCAGACATTTTAAGTGGTCCGGGTGGGAAGGCCAGACCTCTGGAGCCTCAGGCTTTCCTCTCAGCTGTGTCGGGACTTCCCGGCCACATAGTGCTGTCTCTTGGCTGGACCACAGGATGGACTGCTGCAACAGAAAACCCAGGTGAAGATGCTTTAGTGCAGCCTGCTGCATCTACATAATCTCCCTCTGAAGTGACTGCAACAAAAATAAAAAAAACATGTTTATCGATTATTGTGTCAGTGGAACTGTTGTGAGATTATCCCATGTCCATAAGGGGCTTCCGTACCGAACGGGAACGTGGAGAGACAGAGAGGCAGGGCATATATGGTTGGAGGGTTGTTCTGTGTGGTTAACTAATAATATAATCAACAACTAACGTAACAGTTTTGCTGAGTTTCATGACAGGAACCAAATCTGGAGTAGGTGTAGCAGGTGTTATACCTGTTGCTCTTAAAGGTGTTTAAATGTTAAAAGATGAGGTTCACTGTAATGCACGTTCTTTTTGAAGTATCAGTCAGTCAGAGTTGCACATGCATGTGTAGTGAATTCAGCCAGGGTTTGCCACCTTTGAATCAGCCGATGAGTATGTTGTGAAGAAAAGTTCCCTGAGGCAGACTCTTTGGCATCAGAAACTTTATTAATGAGTCCACATCAGTACAGGTTTGATGCGTCAGGAACCAGGAGGACTTCAGCCAAATGAATTCCCCCGAACAACACCCAAATGCTCCTTTTTATTGACTTGGGGAACACATTACCACTCCTGTGGAAGGAGAGGATTGTTGGGTAATGTTTTCAATCCAAGATTACCTTGTGGAAAATTCAAAGCACAGGGGGTTATAGTAATCAATCGATCAACACCAATACCAATCATAAACAATCAATTTAGACTTTGCAAAGTGGAGAGGATAAGAATACACACCAAACAACGGGTCTTAGTTCACTCTCATCAGACTGACGTCCTCCGAAAGCTTTTATTAAGCACACACACAAAGATTAACGTGCACACATTTTGCCGTTCCTTAGACTTTCAGGCGGGAAAGCAGTAAAAGGAGACTAAACTTTCTCCAGGTGCACCCTAAATCAACAAAGCCGTTGCTAGACTTTCTCAAGGGAGTTTTACTGATAAAGGTTCGGTGCCAAGGCAAGGTCATCCTCCTAAAACCTACTCCTCCCTGTAAGACCTGCAGGAGCCTGGTATCTATCAACAGAGTAAAATAAAAGGATGAAGCTACGTTTAAAAAGACACCAGATGTTTAACAGTCGACATTAATATCAGTTCAATAATGTTAGTATCAGTTTTTACTTAACAGGGATAGCATCCACCCAGGTTGGACAAACCAATCCATACCTTTACTATATTAATTTTAAATAGCCTAAGGCTCTTTGTTCTAAAAAATGCAAGCTTTCTGCACACAGAGAAATGCTTACGTGGACCAGAGTAAATCCTCTGACCACGTATAGTAACCAAGATCTGCTGCTGCAGTATTTTCTTTAGATACCACACATGCTATATGTGAAAATGTTCTTCAACCCCCATCACCTGCATTAGCCTCAGAAAAGTCATAGATGGAGAAATGTTCTGGGCAGAAAAATGCCACAGGGAAAACTACCATCCATGGCTCACCCCACTTTGACTTGCGATCGTGAAAAGTCCCATTAATTCATCACACACTGGTGAAATTCATCTCCGCATTTGACCCATCCCCTTGGGGAGTGGTGAACTGCAGCAGTGACTGTGCTCCGAACTATTTGTGGTCTAACCCCCCAATCCAACCCCTTAAAGCTGAGTGTCAAGCAGGGAGGCATTGGGTCCCATTATTAAAGTCTTTAGTATGACCCGACCGGGATGTGAACCCCGACCTCTCAGTCCCAGGGTGGACACTCTACCACTAGGCCACTGAGAAGCTAGAGAATTGTAGCTTTAAGTTGGATTACTGTTCTAAATGAACTTTTGCACCATATTCTCATTTTTGCAGCTGTACACCTGTTTAAGGGTACATTTACAACTGACAGTTGTGCTTTTATGTTTCTTTTATGTTTTCAGGTTATGACTGGAACATGGTGCATGTGATGGAGAGGATCTGCAGAGATCTTAAACATCCAGTCACCTTCCCAGTTCGAGCTGCTCTGCTGGCCCAGTCTTTTCCACAGCTCTCGTGGCTGCTGCAGCAGTCTGACAGGTGAGGTTGGTTAACCATGCTTCTGTTTGCTCTGTCCCTGTGTCCTCACACTTCACTCACATTAACTTATCTTATAGAAGCTCTGAGGTTGTAGGAGTCAAGCTATGACACAATATTGTAAGCCATGGACCAGGAGTGGTGAATCCTGGTCTCCCGATAGTCTCTATCCTGTATGGTATTTCCCTGCTTCAACACTCCTGATTCAGTAGTTGAATCACCTGTTCGTTCTGCAGAGTCCTGTTAATCACCTTTAGGTGTGCTAAAGCAAGGAAACAACTAAAACATGCAGGATAGAAGCCAGGGGTGGACTGGGATAAAAATTCAGCCCTGTCATTTCTACGCCCTTATGGCTGTCAGAGCGTGGGGTAGGGCAGGCACGCAGAAAATTTTAATGACCTGACAAACAACGGAAACACAGTGCCGCAGCCTGTTGAATCCCTTGACGAAGGAGTGGAGGTGGTGGTGATCTAGCACAATGGACCAGACCACACTGGGTAAGCAGCCCACTGAGATGATGTCTGGATTTCCTGGTGGCTAGTTCACCCCTGATAGCAGCCCTCGGGGACCAGCATTGGGTACCTCTGGAGTAAAAGGACCTTGGAAGGAGTTGGGAACTCTTGTCCTTGATGCCCTCCAGGACCAGGATTGGGCACTCCTGTTTTACACCAGTGGGATAAAGCAAATCATGGAAAACTCATAAATATTAGAACAAATTCAACTGAGCAGAAAACTAGAAAAATTAAATGTGGGTTGTTGAACATTAGATCCATTTTTTCTGACTTTGTTAGTTAATGACTTGATTTGTGATCATCAGATCTCTTTGTTCTCTCAGAATCCTGGCTGCAGCAAGAGGACTATGTTAGCTTAAAACAGTCGACTACTTCAAATTATTTAAATCATCATATTGCTCGAAGTACAGGGCGAGGAGGAGGAGTAGCAACCATTTTTCATTCAGACTTATTAATCTGTCCCTTACCAATTAATAGCTACAGTTCGTTTGAACATCTTATTCTTAGTTTTCCTAATCCAGATAGCAAAACTGTAAAACCACTCTTGTTTGTAGTTTTATATCGTCCACCAGGCCCTTACTCAGAGTTTTTGGATCAGATCTCTGATTTTTTATCTGATTTGGTGCTAAATACTGATAAGGTCATTATAGTGGGGGATTTCAACATTCATGTGGACATTGAAAATGATAGCCTCAATGTAGCCTTTAGTAATATCTTAGACTCAACTGGTTTTACCCAAAGAATACATAGCTCCACCCACTCCTGCCATCATACATTAGACCATGTGCTGACTTATGGCATAGAGTGTGAGGAAATAACAATCTTTCCACATAATCCCGTCCTCTCGGACCACTTTCTGATAACCTTTGAGTTTTTTATAACTGAGTTCTCGAGACATGAAAGTAAATTTCATTATAGTCGGTCTCTATCTGACGACGCAGTTGCGTCTTTTAAATCAACTGTTCCATCTTTACTGTCCTCAGCATCTCAGAGGAACGTAACAGAGGGCAATATTTTCAGTTCTAGCCCCTCACAAATTGATGCCTTAGTTCATCATGTTAATTCCTCTTTACGTGTGGCATTAGATGATGTTGCCCATTTAAAAAAGAAGGTAATTAGGGACAGGAAGTTGGCTCCCTGGTTTAACTCTCATCTACGAGCCTTAAAACAAAACTCTAGGAAATTGGAGAGAACATGGCGCTCTACGCACCATGAGGAGGCCTACCTATCCTGGAAAAATAGTCTTGTGCTTTATAAAAATAAGCTTCAACAAACTAGAACTGCTTATTTTTCAGCATTAATTGAGGAGAATAAGCATAATCCTACATTTCTTTTCAGTACAGTTGCTAAACTTACACAGAATCATAGCTCTGAGCCATCTATTCCCTTAGCCCTCAGCAGCAATGACTTCATGGGATTTTGTACAAGTAAAATTAATTCTATTAGAAACAAAATCTTTAGCATCCTCCCTAATGCGATTTCTTCTTCCTCAGTAAGTGAGGCAGCATCAGAGGTGACTGTAGAACCTCATCTGTGCTTGAACCGTTTTGATCCAGTTGAGCTTTCAGAGTTATCAAAAATATTAGCTTCATCTAAACCTTCAACTTGCATTTTGGACCCAATCCCAACCAAATTATTTAAAGATGCATTTCCATTGGTTACTGCCCCCATTCTAGATATAATCAATCCATCCTTAGTAAATGGGTATGTACCACAAGATTTTAAGGTTGCTGTAATCAAACCTTCACTTAAGAAGCCTTCTCTGGATCCAGATGACCCAATGAATTATAGACCAATATCTAACCTTCCATTTTTATCCAAAGTCCTGGAGAAAATAGTGGCCATCCAAGTATGTGAGCATTTAAACACTAATGCTCTGTTTGAGGAATTTCATTCTGGTTTTAGAGAGTATCACAGCACTGAAACTGCATTAGTGAGAGTTACAAATGATATTCTCATGGACTCAGATAAGAATCTTGTGTCTGTTCTAGTCTTGTTAGATCTCAGTGCTGCCTTTGACACAGTTGATCACAATGTTCTTTTAGAAAGACTTGAACATGTTGTAGGGATCAAAGGAACAGCGTTAGGCTGGTTTAAATCCTACCTGTCTGATAGATTTAATTTTGTAAATGTACATGACAAATCGTCTTCATACTCCAGGGTTACTTGTGGAGTACCACAGGGTTCAGTGCTTGGACCAATTCTTTTTACTATATATATGCTCCCAATTGGTAAAATCATTAGACAGCATGGGATAAACTTCCACTGTTATGCTGACGATACTCAGTTATATTTATCCATTAACCCTGATGAACCTAATCGGTTGGGTAGATTACAGGCTTGTCTTGAGGACATAAAAAATTGGATGACTCTAAACTTTTTGCTTTTAAATCAAGACAAGACGGAAATTCTCATCTTTGGACCAGAAATCCAGAGAAGGACATTGCTTAGCCCAGGGATTCACAAAGTGTGATGCGCGCACCCCTGGGGGTGCGCGAGCTGCCGCTAGAGGGTGTGCGAGGTGAAAAGTGTAATGGCTGCGGAGCTCAGAGAAGTCTGTCATATGTCACCATTAGAGTAGCCAGAAACTCATTTGTGGGTGGGCCTAAGAAAAAGTAAGTGGGCCCAATAAATGTAATTGAAAACAAGTATATTTTTGCACATGTGTCCTCCGCATGTGCCCTAGCTTCATAATAACAATGCGCCGAGCTTCAGCACTCTGGCCTGCGCACGCAGATATGTTCCGTATTTGATCATTTTTAACGGTGTTGGAGGAATCTGAAGGTGGTGAGTCATTCTAGCAGATTGTAATTAACACCTGTCTCATGCAGGTGTTCTGACGTTGTAAACCTCACACACAGAACATTGTGGATGTAACAAAATAAATCAAGAAATGATTCCCATTCAGGCTATTGACAGCGCGCTGACGATCTGAAGTTCAGAGTGCGTCTGTCAGAGGTCAGACGCGTTCCAGCGGAACCACGGCTCACGGGTGCACAAGTGAGCACATCTGGGCTGGGCAGAAGTCATTTTACAAGGTTGGTTTAAATAGCGCCGATAACGAGACACGGTGACTTGAGCAGCTCATGGAGCTGTGCCGCGCGCGCACACACACACACACACACACGCACACACACACACAGATTCGATAAGCGCGCACGCTGTGCAAACTCCGGCGCGCCGTCAAACTGAAGACAGAAATGAGCGCTGCCTCCTCTGTGATAAAAACTTTTAAGAGGTTTTATAACATTTTTCATTCAAGGTCAAATTAAGATATTAGCTTCTATTTTGGGATGACGTATTAAAGTCGGGTCCGCTCCAGCCAGTGACTCCGAACCTGACCACATCTCACGTTACTGCAGCATTTGTTATTCCAGTCCGCGTGGCAGCAGATCGCAGATTCAGCCACACCATAAAACAGCAATAAGTCGGTCTGAGGCAAAATATCTTTTCCATCTTTTCCCCTATAGACATTTGATTACGCACAAGTAAGTGATCAGCTCAGGTTTATGCAGAGCAGAAGGAAGGAGAGCGCTCTGGTTAAACGTTCCTACTTTAAGAAAACCATTAAATTGCATTGTTTATGTGCTACCTGGGCACTCTAAATATTTATTTAAAATTAAATCAAAGGAAATTGTAATGATATCGAATGATTTTTAATTACTATTTAAAAAATGAAAGTGATGGGGAAAAAGGTTGATCATATTTTTTTCAACCCTACTGTTTAGCTTGACGTCTGATGCCCTGATGTGGGGGCTGGGGGGTGCGTTGACATGGTCGGGACATAGAAGGGGGTGCGCGGCTAAATAAGTTTGGGAACCACTGGCTTAGTCAATCGCCTGACCTGAATGGCATTACAATTATCTCCGAGAACAAAGTAAGGAACCTTGGTGTTATCTTTGACCAGGACATGTCATTCAAATCCCAGGTTAAACAGGTTTGTAGGATTTCCTTTTTCCACCTTCGGAATATTGCTAAGATTAGAAGCATCCTTTCCAGGAGTGATGCTGAAAAACTAGTTCATGCATTTATTACATCAAGACTGGATTACTGTAATCCATTACTCTCAGGAAGTCCACAGAATGTAGTTAAAAGTCTTCAGCTTGTCCAAAATGCTGCAGCTAGAGTTCTGATGAGAATTAAAAAGAGAGATCATATCTCTCCTGTCTTAGCTTCCCTACATTGGCTACCTGTTAAATTCAGAATAGATTTTAAGATCCTTCTTCTCACATATAAAGCTCTTAATAATCAAGGTCCATCATACATCAGTGATCTGATTGTTCCATACGTTCCTAACCGAGCACTTCGCTCTCAGACTGCAGGTTTACTGGTGGTTCCCAGAATATCTGAAATTAGGATGGGAGGCAGATCTTTTAGTTATCAGGCTCCTCTCCTGTGGAACCAGCTCCCAGCCTTAGTCCGTGAGGCAGACACCTTGTCTACTTTTAAGAATAGGCTTAAAACATTTTTATTTGATAGGGCCTATGGTTAAAATCTGATGTTAGCCTAAATCAGGACAAGTGGGGGAGTAGAGGGAGGTGGAGTGTACAGTCGGTAAAGACTGCTCTCCCTTGCCCTGACTCCAACATGCCTACGTCTAAATAGGATAGATTATCCAGAGTTATCTCTGTAGTTATGCTGCTATAGGCTTAGACTGCTGGAGGACACACTGACCACTTCTCACACTCTACTGCTTTCTTCTACAATCTGCTCTTTAACTGTATTATTTCCTGCTATTTCAGCTGTTAACTTTATTTTCTCTCTTAAGTGTTTTTCTCCCCAGAAGAAGCTACAACGATGTTCTGCTGAGCTGTGGTGGCCTCATGGAGGGGGCCATCGTCTAGCACACTGCTGCTAAACATTCTCCCTCTCTTGATAATAACTTTTTACTCTCTTTGACATTGGATGTGCTACTACTAGTTTACCCGTTTAATTATAGATCCACTAGGATAAATACAATAAAGTTTATCTCTCACCAAATAGAATATTTACTAAGACATCACAATATAACTATAGACACATTACTTTGTCTTGTGTGTGTGTGTGTGTGTGTGTGTGTGTGTGTGTGTGTGTGTGTGTGTGTGTGTGTGTGTGTGTGTGTGTGTGTGTGTGTGTGTGTGTGTCTGCTCTGTCTTCTCCATCCCCAGTGAGTCGTGGAGGATGGCTGCTTATACTGAGCCAGGATTCTCTGGAGGTTTCTTCCTGTTAAAACAGAGTTTTCCTCTCCACTGTCGCTATATGCTTGCTTAGTATGAGGATTGCTGTAAAGTCACTGACACTGACACAACGAGCACACGGCAGAGGAAAAGTGCGAGCGCGGCAGCCTCTCTGCGCGCTCGGTTTCTGACTCCGCTCGCTCGGCTGTTAAGGGGTTTTGGCACTCTGGAGGCGTGGCCTGTGGCAGATTGTTGACGCAGCCATTTGAAGACAGGGAAGACAGGAGAACCGACGGACAGCTACCATTGACAGAGGAACGAACAAACACCATGCAGGCACCATTCAGTGGGGACTGGTCACAACCGTAGCAGCACCTCGCCCTTTTAGTAGCACATGCACATTGATCACAGCTGTAAAAGCACAACCAATCAACATAATTTAACACCCCCACTTGCTCTTATACAGTGAACTCCTTCTCCACTATGACAATTGACATTCACATTCCAAACAAATATTTCCCGAACCTATCCATCTTGGCCTTTGTTGCAGGCTTTGTTAAAACATCTGCAACCATGTCTGTTGTTGGACAATACTGTAGCGTTATGAATATTATAATTGTCTGCCCTTAACAGCTGCCCCTTCACACAGTAACATCGCCAAGGTCAGGAGCTGGTTTCAGTATGTTTACATTCCAGAAGAGACAGAAGAAGAGAAGAAGAACGCTTTCCATTAATTAATCAAAGTACTTTATTCGTGATAAAGCTAATCAGAGCATATGTTGATCATTAATAATCAGGTGAATGATCTGTGAAATAAAGATGTCATGAGTTATGTGTTTAATGAATAAACAGGACTGCACCAGACAGACTGATCTACATTACCATGGAAACGCATGACACATTATTCTCAACCAATCAGAACTTTCGTCTGTCGGAGAGAGAATCTGGGTCGTTTACTTAAGTTGTCCAATCCGGTTTATTAAGATCAATAGTTATCTTTCCATCATTCAGCATAGATCTAATGAAGTGGTACTTTATGTCTATGTGTTTACTTCTCTGTCGACAGACTGGATTCTTAGACAAAGCAATAGCACCTTGATTATCTCCAAAGATTTTTACAGGCACTTAACACTCATCAGTCAACCCTTTTAGCAGTTGTAAAAGATATAAACTCTCCTGTACTGTGGCAGCTAGAGCTATATATTCTGCTTCACAAGTTGATAACGCAACACTTTGCTGTTTCTTGGTCCTCCATGAGATAGAGCCACTTTTATTTAAGCTAAAACAATAACCTGTAGTGCTGCATCTGTCAGTGCGATCTGAAGCCCAATCTGCATCACTATAAGCTTCAAGTTCAAGCTTTCCTTCACTTTTTGTATAGCACAGCTCTTGATTTATTGTCCCTTTTAGGTATCTTAACACATGCTTTGCGGCTGTTAAGTGTTGCTCTTTTGGTTTAGACAGATACTGGGAAAGTTTACTAACAATCCAACATATGTCAGGCCTTGTACAAGTCATTACGTAGATCAAACTACCGACCATTTCACGATACCTTCTTGCATCAATGGAGTCACCTTCATCATCAAAATGCATCTTTTGTTCACACGGAGTAGATCTAGCTTTACAGTCAGACATACCAAATCTTTCCAATATTTTTGTTATGAATCTCATTTGGTTCATCTTTATCTCTCCTTTCTGTGTAAAATCAACACCCAAGAACGTTTTTAAATAATGATAATGAGATCAATGAGTTCCTTGAAAGGATAACACTTCCTAAATTATCAGACAGCCAAGTTACAGTCCTGGACTCGCCACTAACATCAGCGGAGCTCCAGGAAGCCCTTAAATCCATGACTAATAGGAAAGCTCCAGGTCCAGACGGGTTCCCAGTAGAATTCTACAAAGAATTCTGGATCATTCTGGCTCCAACATTTTTCAGAATGGTGAGGGAAATCGAAGAGAGCGGCAGATTACAGCCAAACCTGAATTCAGCCAATATTAGTCTCTTGTTAAAACCAGGCAAAGACCCTGCATTTCCTACCAGCTATCGCCCAATTTCTCTTATTAATGTTGATCTCAAAATAATTTGTAAAGCCCTGGCCAAAAGATTAGAGAAGGTAACCCCCTTCATAATACACCCTGACCAAACTGGTTTCATTAAGGGTAGACAATCATCCACAAACTCACGTAGATTACTTAATTTGATGGATTTCTCTTACAGTAGAAACATAGAAACTAGTATATTATCTCTAGATGCAGAAAAAGCTTTTGATAGAGTAAACTGGAAGTTCTTTTTTGCAACTTTACATAAATTTGGCTTTGGGAACTTCTTCATAAACTGGCTACAAACATTATACAGTTCACCAACAGCACGTGTCAGGACGAACGACCAAATATCAGCTAGCTTCTGTCTTCAGAGGGGGACCAGGCAGGGATGCCCACTCTCCCCCTCACTATTTGCTATCTTTATCGAACCACTAGCAGCAGCAATTAGGGAAACAACAGATATTAAAGGGATAAAGTGTAAGAAAATAGAACAAGATCAGTCTTTATGCAGATGATGTTTTACTGTTTCTCCAGAATTCTCAATCCTCTCTCTCCCATTCAATAGAACTGATTAACTCTTTTTCAAGAGTTTCAGATTACTCTATAAACTGGTTAAAATCCACAGTTCTACCAATTAATTTCTCTTTTGTCAATTTGCTTAATACACAATTGGAGTCAGGGAATATCACATACCTGGGAATTAATGTCTCTCCCAAGTTAGCAGATCTAACCAAACTAAACTACATCCCACTTTTAAGGAAAGTGGAAGATGATCTTGCAAGATGGAAATCCTTACCAATATCACTCATGGGGAGGGTTGCTACAATTAAAATGATGGTCTTACCCAGAATAAATTACTTATTCTCGATGATCCCAAACAAACCTCCAGCTGACTGGTTTAGATCTCTGGACTCCTCAATTACTAAATTCCTTTGGCAGGATAAACCTCCACGAATTAGCTTAAAAACGCTTCAGAAGACCAAAGACAGAGGAGGACTGGATCTACCCAACTTTTATTATTATTTCTTAGCCAACAGGCTGCAATATATACCAAGATGGTTGCAAGATCACCCACTAGATGAGTCCTGGTTAGATATAGAACAGACACTTTGCAATACGATAGAGCTTTCAGACTTACCATTTATTAGCTCAAGCATAAGGAAACATGAAAGCTTCAAAAGTATTAGTATCAGCACCTCTCTGACAGCATGGTGGGAGTATCTAAAAATGACAGTCTTCACTAGTACCATGCAGACGCACACATATCTGGAATAATCCTGACATTTTGCAAAACAACAAAATGATGAACCTTCCGGACTGGAAAAATAAAGGAATCCTATACCTGGAACACATATATGAAGGATTGGACTTCATCCCATTTAATAGAATAGTCTCCCAATTTGGAATGGATAAGAATAGCTTTTTAGAATATCACCAAATTAAATCTGTAGTCAAACAAAAATTTAAGCTCAATAAAATAGAATTACAAACACCACCAAGGGTATTAGACTTCTATAATCTCAAACCCCCCAAACTACTGTCTAAAGTATATAAGACACTGTCCAAAATAGACGATAGAATAGTAATCCCTATTGAGAAATGGGAGGTGGATCTATCAGTCAGCTTTGACCAGGACTTCTGGTCCCAAACTTGTTTAAAAACTTTTAAAATGATCAGACACCCCAATTTACAATTAATTCAGTACAAAATTCTACACAGAGTACACTATACAGGTCATCGGATGTTCAGGATGGGGTTTGTGTCGTCTGACACCTGTACACACTGCACAAACAAAGTTCCTGACAATTACATTCATGCACTGTGGTCCTGTCCAGGAATTTTGGGGTAGAGTGTGTGAAGACCTGTCAAAATGTCTGAAATGTCATATCCCAACCACCCCCTCTCTTTGTTTACTGGGAAACCTGGACGATGTCCCGATTGAAACATCTTTGGTTCACGTGGTTCTGACTGCCATATGCATCGCTAAGAAAACTATCCTCTTGAATTGGAAAAATAGAGAAACTCTCTGCATTAACCAGTATAGAAATCTTTTGTTAGATCATATTACACTTGATATAGCCTCTGCTTCCACTTCAGATGAATCTCTCTGGGCTCCTTTGATCGGTTCCATCACATAGCGAGGGTGGGGGGCCGTTGATGTTGTCCTATGGGATGGTGTGGGTGGGGGTGTGTGGGGTCTGAGTTTGGAGTATCCGGATGTTCCCTGGAGGTGGGTTCACTGGGGGTGTCTGGGACTGGGGGGCCGTTGCCCCCCTCTGGAGGTGCTTGGGTTGCCTCGGGGCGTGAACTACTGGCAGTTGTGAGTGGGGCCCCTTGTGGGGCTTGGCGGCGGCCATGGGTAACTGCCTGGTGGCTGCAATGCCCCTGGGCGGGTCTCGGTGGGGGCCTGGGGGCTCGGGGTTTGGGGGTGGCCGGCCCCGTGTGGGGATCTGGGCGGGGCCTTGGGGGTCGGGTCCTGACATGTATGCTGCCAGGAAGAAGGCAGGAACACGCAGCAGTGCCTGGCCCGGGTTCGGGGGCCTCAGGTAGACCTTGGCTCCTCTGCCGTTCCATCACAGGGGAGGGGGAGGTTCAGGAGGGGGAGGACCCAACCTTACCTGGATGTCCCATGTCTTATATATTCTGGAAGTTGTGCAAATGCAGGGATGGGCATAGATATTCTTCTGGGGTGGGGCTGGGTTGGCGCCCTTGGACTCTGTGAGGCTCTGTAATGCTGCTGCTTTGGGCCCTGGCAGGATGGGCTGGGGTCTCCATGCCCTGGGTGGCGATTTGGCAACAGAGGTGCCTATTGGGGCCAGTAGGGGATCTGGCTCCCTGGAGGGCTAAGCCCAGCCAGCCATTCCTCCCCATCCCCGCATATTTCTCTCCTCCTGCTCCCTCACATCATCACACAAACATACACATAGGACCTTGGGGGTTGGGCAAGTCAGGGAGTGCGGGTATGGACCCCATTTCCACATTCCTGTGGCAACCTGCCCCCAATTTTATTTGCACCTTATACACTTCCACTGACGACATTCCACACAAACACACACTTAGGGCCTTGGGAGTGAGCACATTCAACAGCATTTGGCAGGGGGATATTTCAGCCTCCTCCCGGGTGCCGGTGCCCACTTCCAATTTTAAACCGCACTTAGACACTGATGGCTGAGGGTGTAAGTGGGGTGGTGCGGTGGCACCAGCTGGCATAGGCCGGATGATGCCCGCACTGCCCACTCACCACAGCCATGGAATACACCTCATGATCACACAACACTATATTGGAGCAGGCGGAGGGAGACTAGGGGGTCTTAGCCACCTGTGTTGTTGCTAAGCCTCCTGGGGCTGGAGGCTAGGAGGGAGATCTGGCCGTCTGGTTGGGGTTTGGGGTGGTGGGTTGCTGTGCTCAGCGTTGGGCGGGGGAGCCTGCTCATCAGCACCCCAGCAGAAAGGGTCAAACTCTGGTTACCGGTGATGGTTGTACCCAGTGTGCAGCAGTACCGGGACCAGAGTGAATAGGGTGTGTATGGGGAGCGTGAGTGGGTGTCCAGCGTGCATTTTTGTAAGTCTTGGGTTGTGTGTGCATGTGTGAGCATGAGGGAGGGAGTGTGTGACTGTGTTTGTGTATGATTATATGTCAGGTGGGGCCTTTGACTCCTTCCCTCTCCTGGAACCTCTCTTGACGATATAGATCTTTGTCCCCCCTCCCCCTGCCACACCTGGTGTGAGGGGTTGTGCCATGGTCTGCCTGAGTGTTCGTGGCAACCGGGTCTGGGGGTTTAAGATTTTGGCATCTGCCTGATAGATCCCGGTGGCTGCCTGGTGGGGTCTGGGTCCCTGGGCTCTGCTGGGTCCCCGGCGGGGGTGGTCGCCCCTGGGTCCCGGGTCGCTGGGTCCTGGGCTCGGCCGGCTAGGGGGTGGGAGGCTGCGGGTGGGCCTGTGGGCTTGCCGCTGATGTCTCCCGGGACTCTGCCAGCTGCTGGTTGTGGCCCCCCGGGGCAATCCTCTGTGAATCTCGGGGGGGGGGGGGCTTCCTGGTTGCAGTCTCCTTGGGGTTTCTGTGTTCTGGGGCAGCGCCTGGATCTCTGGGACTTGGAGCTCCCCCCGTCTCCTGCGCATCTTTGGGGGGCAGATCTGTGGTCCCTCACACTCTCTGTTGGACGCTCCTATAGAGAAACCTTACATAAACAAGCGCATGTACACACACAGGTGCTCACATGGTGCTCTCAAAAGTATGGGTTTGGGAACGTTAAACACAGGTCTTAAGACTATGGTGGGCACTTAATGCACTGTGATTTATTATCGTGATTCTGCAGTTAAGCAATGTTGATTATATATTTCCTCATCAAGTTGACGAAGTGATAGCTAGATCTTGTTGTATTGTTGTTGTGTCCCTTTTTTTGTCTTTTTCTGCTGGTCTAGAAGCAGACTCTTGTTCATTTATTTTTGTGGAACACCCCCCCCCCCCCCCCTCCTCTCTCCCCACCTTTCCTTTTCCTTTCTCTTTCACCTCTGTCTCCGTGTCTGGTCGGAATTACAAAGCATTCAACAACAATAACAATAAAGTTTTAAGTATCAGGCGTGACATTAAAAGCAAAAGACGCTTTGATGCTCCACCTGAGAGTAAATCTGTAAGGCTTGTCACCAGCATTCAGACATCAATTCTGCTTGCTTCACAGCCAGACAGGACACGGTAAAAAAAAAAAAAAAAAGTTTTTAAATTACCAAGATCTTTCATCTTAAACATTTTTGTTAACATGTCTTTCACTTCTTCAAGTGACTTTGTATCCTTTGATGCAATAAGGAGATCATCTACCCAGATTAATAGATGAATTTGTCCATATTTTGTTTGTTTACTGTAGACACAATGATCTGCTTCATTCTGTATAAAACCGTTTTTACAAAGACAATCATGCAGCATTTTGTTCCAGTTCCGCCCAGACTGCTTTAGACCATATAAGGACTTTTTCAACCGACACACAAGCTTTTTATCCGTGTCAGACTTGATTTCAAAGCCTTCAGGTTGCTCAATGTACATTTCACAGTCAATGGGAGCGTTCAGATACGCTGTTTTTACATCCATCTGATGCAACTCTAAGTCATTCTGTGCTGCAAGCTGCATTAATGTGCGTACAGAAGTCATATCAGCAGTTGGAGAAAATGCTTCTTTGTAGTCTACTCCTGCTTTTATCTATATCCTTTCGCTACATATCTGGCCTTATACGTCTCTGTTGAATCAGCATTTTCTTTGATAGCATAAACCCATCTGCCCCCCACTATGGATTTACCTTCTGGTAGTGTAGTTAAAGTGAACGTGTTGTTTTCTTCTAAGGACTTCACTTCTTCTTGCATTGCACGTACCCACATTTCAGATTGATGAGGTTATAGCCTCCTTGTATGTGTGTGGGATATTGCTTAGCATCCTGTAACAATAATCAACATCAATTGATTCCTTGTCTTCCTCCACTCTACATTCATAATCATTCAGGTACTCTGGACGTTTCCTCTCCCTCTTAGGATAACGTCTACCGTGACTTTCTTCGATCTGAATGTTGTTTTCTGGTTCCGAGGCCTCAATCTCTGTCTCAGGTTTCATTTCAGGGTCTTGTTTAGTCATTGACTCTTTAGATACGGAAGGGATAAGCCTCTCCCCAAATACATCGTCAATGGTTAAAATCTCATCGGTCTGCGTTGAATGTTCAACCACAGTCTCGGTTACAAACTTCACTAACCTGTGCTTCAGTACCTTTCCTGTTTCTGGGTAGTAAACCAAATACGCTGGGCTGTTTCTATCATAGCCAACAAAGATTCCAGTTTCACTTCTGGAGTCCAACTTTTTCTTATCATGCTTGTATGCATGGCAAACTGATCCAAAAGTTCTCATTTTTGACAGGTCAGGTTGGCTTCCTGTTAGCACGTAGTATGGGGTTTGGCCTAGACGCTTGTTAAAGCATCTGTTCTGGATAACTGCAGCATACGTCCACAGCTGTTTGGGCAGGCTACTCTGTAGCAGCATGCATCTCCCCATATCAAATAAAGTTCTCCAACTCCTCTCAGCCGTCCCATTTTGATGGGGTGAATATGGTGCTGAGGTTTCATGTTTTATTGCATGTTTGCCAAGCAATGACTGAAACTCATTGGAAGTGAATTCTGTTCCATTGTCTGACCTCAACCGTTTTATTTTCCCATAAGGAGCAGTGTCAGCAATAAACTTTTCTGTTGCTTTAACAGTACCACTTTTTGCTTTGAGAAAATAAACAAACATTGCGCCTGAATAATCGTCTGTAAACGCTAACGCATATCTGAAACCATCTTTGGCCTCTGGGCTTATAGGGCCAGCTAGGTCTGTGTGCACCAACTCCAGTGCTTCTTTAGCTCTCGCATCAGGCTCTCTGCTTCTAGTCTGAACAAACTTTCCCTGTATGCAGGTTTCACAGTTTAGATTAGATTGATCAGTTTTACCTTTGATTTTCATTCCTTTGGTTACATTCTCTAACTTGCACACGTCATCATAATTGCAATGACCAAGTATCTCATGCCATGTTTGAATATCATAACATCCATAACATTCTTCATTATAGTCATTCTCGCTATTTATAGTGTTCAGATAGTACAGTCTCCCGTATTCTTTAATGTCAAACCTGGTACCGTCTTTGTGGATCAGCTGGTTGCTTCCCTCCTTGAAGTGGACCTCAGCTCCATTGGTGGTCGCAGCTTTGACCGAAAAGATGTCCTGCGGGAACGTGGGGATGTAGAGCGCCCTCTGCAGTGTCGCCGACACAGGACGTCCCTCGCTGTCCCTCAGGCAGACCACGGCCTTGCCTCGTTTGTGTGCGACGCCACTCGTTCGCTTCCCATCAGCCAGCTCCATGAAGTGCTTCTCCGGGAGGAAGGTGTCATCAAAGCTTCTAAACTTCTCGATGTCGGTGATGATGTGGGAAGTTGCTCCTGTGTCGACCATCAGACCTTTCTTTCACTCCGTTCGTGACGCTGTCGCTGATCTTGAAGGCAAATGTGTGACATTCTTCATCAGCTGCGTGTTTTGCGTCATCTCTCCATTTCCGTCTGCAGTTCGAGTCTCTGTGGGTGGGGCTCCGGCAAAATGTGCACCACTGTTTCTGCTGGCCGCATTCTCGTGCTTTATGCCCCGTCTGGCCACAGGTGTAGCATCTTAACAGAGTAAAGTCTCTTTTTCCCCTCATCCTCATACTCGAATCTCCAGCTTTCATAACAGCATCATCGTTGCAGGAGGAATTCAATTTTTCAGTGCTCTCATAACTTCTTAACTTCGTTTTAAATGCACTGAATGTTATCTTGTCATCACTTTGTGTTATATGAATGGCAAATGGCTTAAATGCTTCTGGTAACCCTTTCAGAACCATTGCGATCAGCAGCCCGTCGCTTAACGTCTCTCCTGCATTTCTCAGTGCCGTTATTGCAGTCTCTGTGCGGATGATGTAATCAGTGACAGTCTCATTATTTGCTTTCCTCAGTGACGTCAGCTCAGTATACAAACTGATCACTCGGGGTTTTCCTTTGTTCTCATAGTAATCACGCAGTATCTGCAGGGCTTTCCTTCCGTCATCTGGGGCATCTCTCATTATGAGGGAAAGACTCTTATCGTCCAAAAACTGGATTAATTCCGCGTATGCTTCCTCATTCTTTGAGGCGTCGTCGTCATCATCATCATCTCCACCCTCGCCTGGCTCATCTGAGCGTAGGATTGTTTCCTTAAGTCCCAGCAGCCGCAGGTGACCCAAAAACTTTGTCTCCCACAACTCATAATTTTTCTCATCTCCGTCGAAACACAGTCGTTGCCATCGGTTTCCACTTTCCTTTCTGGGCCCATAACCTGTTGACGCAGCCATTTGAAGACAGGGAAGACAGGAGAACCGACGGACAGCTAATCTTGACAGAGGGATGAACAAACACCATGCAGGCACCATTCAGTGGGACTGGTCACAACCGTAGCAGCACCACGCCCTTTTATTAACACATGCACGTTGATCACAGCTGTAAGAGCACAACCAATCAACATAATTTAACACAGATCTTCTCTGTCCTCTGATTGGTTAGTTTTGCCCGCACTTTACCCTTTACCTCACTGGCCGATCTTTGTCCTCTGATTGGTCATATTTTGTATCTTTCTCCGTGCCTTTTAGCTCAGCCAGGAGAAAACAAGATGTCGAAGGTTTTTCTTCTGTTGTAGGCAGCTGGTTAAGCAGCCTTGGAGGCACCTGGGCTCAGGGTGTGGTGCTGCCTACAAAGCCTACTGTTTTTCTGCTTTCACTGGGTCTCTCCTGTGTGGTGGAGAGTCCTCACTGGCCATTTTCTGTTCACTAACTTGCTTTAGTAAATCCTTACTTTGGTTAAATAAATCAGTTGTTGAACCCCTTTCTTATTACAGCCCACCACTTCCAGTCTGGGTTGAAACAATCTGCAGACAGATTTCTGAGCATCTCCTCCTTTACACAGATCCTCACTGAGCCAAGTACTGTGAACAAATAGTTTCTCCATGATATTATCCAGCAAGGTCTTGTTTTTGTCAAAACAAAGGTGAGGTAATGAAAAAATTGAAATATTTCATTAAATTAACATTTAAATTATTTATATGCATCATTAAAATAAAAAAAACATGTTTTGAAATATATAAAGTGCACCAAACTTGACTCAGTCCATTCAACAATTCTAAATGGACAATTATGTAACTCATCAATTAATTATTTGAAAGGATAATTTGTCAATTAAATGCTGAAAACAATAAACAATTCATTAATGAGGTAAGAACTTTTTAAACTTGAACATACCTACACCCACAAGTCTATTTTTACCTGGAGTCTCCTCTCAAGAGTGGCTGAAGTGATATTACAACTTTGACAGAATACAAATTCTCTCTCTCTCTCTCTCTCTCTCTCTCTCTCTCTCTCTCTCTCTCTCTCTCTCTCTCTCTCTCTCTCTCTCTCTCTCTCTCTCTCTCTCTCTCTCTCTCTCTCTCTCTCTCTCTCTCTCTCTCTCTCTCTCTCTCTCTCTCTCTCTCTCTCTCTCTCTCTCTCTCTCTCTCTCTCTCTCTCTCTCTCTCTCTCTCTCTGGAAGCCCCACTCTAAGGGCGTTTGCAGTGTATTAGTGACTCATATATTGTACAACCACAGTCATAAAGTTTTCAATCAGTAGTTTTATTTCAGTATGTATTTTTCCAGTATCACAAAAAACGTAATTTTATATGGTTAAAACCATCTAGCTTATGTGCACTTTTTAAAACACTGCCCAGCAAACATTCGGACGTTTAATGACAGTTGAACGGTCACAACTGTAAAATAATATCACAGGAATTAGGAAAAAACAACACAACATCTACGCTATTTTCCTTGCCCGGACTCGAACCTGGATCCTCCGGGGGGAGAGTCACCCGCTCTCCCAGCTGAGCTATGACAACAGCTATTGGATATCAGATTTTTTTATATAGATATAGCTCCCATCATTTTGGTCCGACAGGAAGCCAATGGGCCAATGAGGTAGAGGGTAAAGTGCGGGCAAAACTAACCAATCAGAGGACAGAGAAGATCTGCCACAGGCCACGCCTCCAGAGTGCCAAAACCCCTTAACAAACGAGCGAGCGGAGTCAGAAACCGAGCGTGCAGAGAGGCTGCCGAGCGCGCACGTTTTCCTCTGCCGTGTGGTTCAAATGAAGGCAATTGAACTTCTTTGGTTTCTTGAAGACATTTTGCTTCTCATCCGAGGAGCTTTGTCAAAAAACACCAATGTGAGCTCATGCTCAGTTCAGAAGTCTAAGCTCAACACATATCCCATCTCTTCACTCATGTCTGAGCTGTTTAACAGAGATATCAAAACTTCTCAAGATGAGGGCCAAAATCATGAAGTTAAAACACCTCATGGGCCACAAATTGTATTATTATTTTTAAAAGAATATATATTTTTCATTAGTTCTGCTCAAGAAAGGCCTAAAATAGATGTATTAGTAAAAATGTGTACATAAAATATTACAATATGTAAATTTATGTCAGCTTCCTCCTGGAGAGTCTTAATTCCACAATTCTAAAAATGCTAGTGAGGGCTACGCAAAATGACTCTGAGGGCCGCAAATGGCCCCCGGGCCGCATTTTGGACACACCTGGTTTATATGATGCTCCCTTCTCACAGGTACACTCTGACTGTGTGGACTGGCCGAAGTGATGCATTTACTCTACAGGACCTCCTGCACTACAAAGCAGAGTTTGACATCAGCAGGATCTACTACGACTTGCCAGACCCTTTGAGAGTGAAGCTCTGCACAACTTCACAGGATGATCCCTGAAATTGGCTCCTGTTCCTCAGAAATCACAGAAAACATCCAACAACAAGGAAGATGGGCTCATCTTAGTCACACTAATCTTTTCAATAACCAATTAAAATAGCCAAATCAACATCAGGATTCAAACAGGAAGTACAACTGGCCTCACTAAGACATCACCTGTTGTAATTTAGAAAAATTCTAGTCCCATTTCTCAGAGAAAGCTCTCGACTGTGGACCCTCCCATAAGTCCCTAATGGAGCACCGACCTGTCCACTAGAGGGGGTAGTTTATTTTTCCTCTGTGTCCAGACCCTTAAGGTGTATGTTCAGTTGGTTTTATTTTTCAGCCCTTAACAATAAAAAGGGAAGCATAGATAGCCATCTAATTTCAATGGGGCTTAGAGTCTGACCCTGGATCTGTGTTCGATTACAGCTACACTGATAAATTAATCCTACAGCTGCAATTTTGAATCAACAGAAGCCTATGCATGGTGAAAATGGCCAATGTGTTTATTTACATTTTAAGAATGACCCATTTCTATATTAACAATTTGTAAGTGGTTACTTATATATGTATATGTATATATATATGTATATGCATATATATATGTATATGTATATATATATATATATGTATATATGTGTATATATATGTATATGTATATATATATGTGTATATATATGTATATGTATATATATGTATATATATATATATGTGTATATATATATATATATATATATATATATATATATATATATATATATATATATATATATATATATGTACAACGATGTACAAGATCCTCACAAGTATTATCGCAGAGAGAACATACACCTTCCTCGACAACAACAACATGCTACCACCAGAACAAAAAGGCTGTAAGAGAGGTAGTTATGGAAGCAAAGACCAACTCCTGATCAACAAGATGATACTGGAAGACAGCAAGGGGAAGAAGAGAAACCTGAGTACAGCATGGATAGACTACAGGAAAGCCTTCAACAGCGTACCACACTCATGGATCATCAAGTAATGGAACTTCATAGAATCTCACCAACACTTATTACCTTCATGAAGACAAGTATGGAATCATGGAGGACCACTATGGTGCTCACTTATGACGAAAGATCCATCAAGACAAGACCAATAAAAGTGAGGTGTGGTATCTTTCAAGGAGACTCACTATTACCTCTCCTTTTCTGTCTATGTCTAGCCCCACTCAGCACCATGCTAAACAACAGTGAACATGGCTATGAGGTTCAAGGCAAGAAGATCAACCACCTTTTTTACATGGATGATCTGAAGACCTATGCCAAAAACGATAACCAACAAGAGGGACTACTGCAAATAGTCAAGCTCTTCAGTGATGACATCTGCATGCAGTTTGGACTTGACAAATGTGCAAAGGTCACATTCAAAAAAGGGAAAACTCACATCAACATCAAACATACAATTGGACCAAGAGACTGTCATAATGGAGCTCAATCAAGAGGATACATACAAATATCTTGGGGTTAATGAAGGAGATGGAATACAACATGCTACCATGAAAGAAAAAGTAAAAAAAGAGTACTACAGAAGAGTCAGGCTTGTTATCAAGAGTGAACTCAATGCTGCAAATAAGATCAAAGCCATCAACATTTTAGCTGTTCCAACAGTTACACTCAGTTTTAACATCATCAACTGGCAACTTAAAGAAGTAAAGAAACTAGACACCAAGACCAGAAAATTGCTGACTTCTGAAAGAATGCACCACCCAAAAGCGGATGTTGAAAGAATGTATGTACCAAGACAGATTGGAGGCAGAGGACTTACCCAACTTGAGATGGCTTACAAAACAACAACAATGGCATTGAAAACCTACCTTGAAACAACAGACAATGTCCTACTGATCCTCGTTTGTCAACATGAAACTCAAAAGAAGCTGTACTCTGTTACAAAAGAAGCTATACGATATGCACAGGAACTAAACATCCCAGATGTGGCAAGAAAAGAGAAAGAAACAGTGACAAGCTTTGCCAAGAGCACCAGAAGGGAGGCAAAGAAATGGGCACAAAAAAGGATGAGAGAAACATGGGAGGATAAACCAATGCATGGACAATACCCCTTGAGAGTAAAAAAAGCTGCATGGTGGTGCAGTGGTTAGCACGGTTGCCTCGCAGCACGAAGGTTGCAGGTTCGAAACTCTGCTCAGCTGCGGCCTTTCTGCGTGGAGTTGCGTGTTCTCCCCATGCATGCGTGGGTTTCCTCCGGGTACTCCGGTTTCCCCCACAGATCACAACATGCCCTATAGGTTATAAAATGTAAGTCACTTTGGATAAAAGCGTCTGATAAATGAATAAACATAAAAAAGCAGACGTAGAACAAGATCATACTCATCAGTGGCTTCGCAGTGCAGGACTGAAGGCAGAAACTGAAGGCTTGTTGATAGCAGCACAAGACCAGAGCCTGTCAACGAGATCATACCACCACAATATCATGAAAGATGGAACAGACCCCATGTGTAGAATGTGCAGCCAATATGAAGAAACCATTGACCACATTCTCTCAGGCTGCCCCACTCTAGCCAGAACTGAGTACATCCACAGACACGACAGGGCAGCAAGCTATATCCACTGGAAGATCTGCAAACATTTCCATCTACCAGCTGCAGATAAGTGGTATGAACACCAACCACCAACAGTGACTGAAAACAACAACATCACAGTGTTGTGGGACATGCCGATCAACACAGACAGAGAAATCATGGCCAACAGACCAGACATAGTCATCAAAAACAAAGAAGAGAAGACCTGCCTCATGATTGATATGACCATCCCATCTGAAAAAAATGTCACCACCAAGGAGCTTGAAAAGCTATCAAAGTACAAGGACCTGGAAATAGAAGTCACAAGACTGTGTGGGATGAAGACAACAACAATACCCGTCGTAGTGGGCGCACTTGGCCTCATCAAGAAGGGACTGGAAAAGAGAACAAAACAGATTCCTGGAAACCCAACTGTCCAAGAAATCCAGAAGATTGTACTTCTCGGAAGTGCCCACATCATCAGAAGGACGCTTTCCATGAACTAATCCTGAAACTGCCTTAGAAGCATGGATTGATTCTGGCACTTCAGTGAAAGCGTACAAATATACAAAAAAATATAATAATAATAATAATAATAATAATAATAATAATAATAATAATAATAATAATAAATCACACACAAATATGTGAACATTTTAATTTCCTTTCTGAACTATTTCTGTTGAGTTTTAATGTTTAAACCTGTTAGCTTGTTACTGACAGCAGCTACGTTTAAGTTCCACTTCCTGTTGTGACTGAAGCTGCTGCAGCATGGAGGTGTAGCTCTCAGTCATCCTGGACGTGATCATCCTGAGAGTTGTAGCTGAAGACAGCTGGACGTTTCTGGATGTGTTGGAGACATTTAGCCTCTCATCCCAGAGGCTGCTTCCACACTTTGGTTGTGGTCAGAAACAAACACACTGGTTGTGCTGCAAGTCGTCTTCTTTTTGTCTCCAAAACATGTTTTTGTCTAAATGAAGGTGATGTTGTTGTTCATAGAGTTAAAATTCATGTTGAAGTTAAGATTATTTCATCAAGTAGGACCTGTGGTTAGCTGGCTCATGTAAAACATGTCATGTCTTCAAAGAATCGGAATCGGGAATTGATAGGAACCGGAATCGAAACGAGGAATAGGAATCGGAATCGTTCAAAATCAAACGATGCCCAGCCCTAGTCAGATGTGATGTTATTGGTTAAGTCGGTGGTTCTGAGGAGAAGGCAGCCCCTCATGGCCGATCTCACCTCTCGAACTGCAGAAGAGGAGCTCCAGATAAAACTTCTACAAAGTAGTCCTCATTCAGGGGTTTTAACTCATGTGAAGGTTTCAATTACTATTTAAAACATTCTCCACACAAGTAACAGATAAATTAAGACAAAACAAACAAAAGTGGCTCCTTCAAGCAGTCTGTCCTTTTTTTTTTCTCTCCCGTGTCCTGTCCTGCTGTAAAGCAACCAGAACTGATGTTGTCACGCAACCTCCCTCTCAGCCGCCAACCTCCTCTAGGGAGGTACCGTAGAGCCGCTCAGACCATCCGAACTTCATTACCCAACATCCCCAGCGCCAGGCTTCTGGTTCACGTCACCCGCCAAACCTATTTAAGGAAGTGCCGCACAACGCCGACTCACTCAGTCATCGTTTCTAACCGAACCGAACCTAGAGTACCAAACCAGATCATCTCAGATCATTAAGCCTGATCAGACCAGCCAGATCTAAGAACCCTGCCTGTTCTTAGAGACCAGCCTCAGACCAGGAGTTGCCATGTTCAGCTGTGTCACCGTACAGCTGCGCACCCGGCTCCCAGATTAAACCCGGTGTCAGTCACTCTGCGCTTGGGTTAAAAGCCACGCCACATCCAAACTCTCGCCCAGCTCGAGTCACCCCGTTACAGGATGACTGAGTCCACTGTTAACCCAGCGGAGTTTGATAACCTGCGAGCTCAGGTTAATCAGATGGAAGTCACGGTGGAACGCTTAGCTGCCAAGGTGGATTCCATCACCACTGTTGTTTTCCAACTTACTGCTGCGCAGCAGCAGCAGACCTCCAGAGACCGAGACCAGCCTGTTTTTAGCCTCCCTGAGAAATGGGACAGTACGCATGGCTCACCTGAAGGACTGTTAGCCACGTTAGCCATGACATTTGAATGCCAGCCACACCGCTATGCCACACCCCACTCCCGGGTGGCGATGCTGGTCTCCCTCCTCACCGGTCGAGCCCAGGAGTGGGCAGCAGCCATGTAAAACAAGAAGTCGGAAGTCTGCAACGATTATGATTTGTTCGTGAACGAACTCAGGAGGGTCTTCGTTCCCCCAGTGGCGAGACGTCCACGGAGACTCAACTCCTCCAGCTCCGGCAAGGAAACCAGACTGTAGCTCAGTACACGTTATGGTTCCGGACCAAAGCGGCCAAGCTGAGATGGAGAGACAACGCGCTAAAAGCAATCTACCTGGAGGGACTCTCCTCCCGCATCAGAGACGGGATGATCGGACGGGAGACCCCCGGGACCCTGGATGAGGCGGTCGACCTCGCTCTCCAAATGGACTTGCGCCTCTTTACGCGTCGACCCGCTGAGCCTGCATCAGCGGCAACCCACGATCGGCCCAGCTCAGCCAGCCCACTCACTGACGAGCCCATGCAGCTGGTACACCTAAACCCAGAAGAGAGGGAGAGGCGTTATAAGGAGGGGCTATGCACCTATTGCGGCACCGGGTCATCGGCTGGCGACCTCCACTCAGGTGCATTTGATCATCAGTGGATCCGTTTATTAGCCGTTGTTTGCTGTAAAAGCTGCTGGTCATGGTGTCAGTTTGGATCTGATGAGAAAGAAACATCGAGAAGAAATAGGAGATGTCCAGACTCAATCACCCGAGCAGCTGAACAGTTAATGGAGAAACTGTTCACATTTTAGATTACACGAATGATTTGAAGAAAAGTTATGAACAAATGTCACCAGGATTCATTTTTACGTAGCTGATAGAAGGCTGGTGACTGTGCAGGGGAGGCTCTAACAGTTTTGCCTGGGGGCAGGTTTAAGGCAGAGGGGGGAGACAGAAATACTTTTATTTCTTATTTTCATTTTAAATGTGTAGAACTTAAATCAGGGATGTCAAATTCATTTTCATTTTTGGCCACATAAAGATCATGAATGCTCTTAAAGGGCCGGTTACGCAGAAAGTATTGAAAAAAACTATTAATAGACTAGTAAAATAGTAATAAATATGTCTCTGCATTTTAGCAGTACTACTTAAAATGAAATCATTGTGAAAATCTTCTCCCAATGATGTGATTTACGACTATTCAAATAAACACTTATTTGATTTGACTATAAATTGGACATAAATAGAACGTTGGTTACGTATTGTAACCCCAGATTCTATGAGTCTAGTTTTAGCCCTTAAGCAAGCTGCTATTGGAAGGGTGATCTCAGCATCAGCCAATCATGAAGAGCTTAAATGTACGCCCGCCACGTTGGCACCCCTTGTGGGTTATATTAGTGGAACGACTCCACTGCTCGCCTCCGATGGCTCTTAGTCCTAACAGAACCAGTGGGGCCAGTGGCTTAAGGGCTGCGACTAGACTCATAGAATCTGGGGTTACAATACGTAACCAACGTTCTATTTCGTCTAGTCTTAGCCCTTAAGCTAGCTGCTATTGGAATAACACGCAGCTGGATGGGTTTACGCCACACTGGTTAGCTCAACCAATGGACACACCCAACAAGTCTCCTTTTAGTGAGGGACGCTCAGCCTCAGCCCAGGGCTTAAAAGGCTGAGGCAGCCAGAGATAAGAGTGAGGCCCCCACTAAAAAATATCATCCACAAGAGGATGAAATTCATTCAAGCAGGGCTGATGAGGTGCCATAATGCTTTCACTCAGCCTGCTGAGGTCCAAGCACTGAACGAGTGATGGAACCTGAAGACACATCTCGTAAATAATAACGAGTAAATGAACAGGGTGAAGCCCATGAAGCAGCCTGACAAATGACTTCCATTGACACACCACTGAGGAGCGCCATAGAAGAGGAAATCCCTCTGGCTGAGAGAGCTTCGAGTGTCTCAGGGGGATCCCGCCCTGATGATGTGTAAGCGAGTGAAATGGCGTCACGTAGCCAGAGTCAAAGGCGCTGGGCCAACAGCGCTTGCCCAAGGGAAGACTCCCTGTAGTGCACAAACAGGCTTTGTGAGCGGCGAATCCCTGAAGTGCGTGACACATATCATGCGAGCACGCGCACCGGGCAGAGAAGATGGGAAGTCGCCTCCTCATCAGAATTATGGGGAGGAGGAAAAAGTCCAGCCAATGAAATTGACCTGGATTTGAAGGAAGTATTAATGTTTTTGGGCACAAAGGCTGGGTTGGGGCATAAAACAGCAGACCCGCCATCTTCCCGGATCCTGAGGCATGCGGGAGCCACTGAGAGGGCGGTTAGGTCGCTCACTCTCTTGACTGATGCCAGTGCCAGCAGCAAGGCAGTTGTAAGTGACAGGAACTTGAGTGAGACCTGGTCCAAGGGTTCAAATGGGGCTTCAAATAAGCCGCGCAGAACCACCGTTAGATCCCACTGGTCTGTTTCTTCTGACACCTTTTAGAAAACGTTTTGTGAGGGGATGATTGAAAACAGACCTATCACCAAAAACCTGGTGACAGGATGAGATAGCTGCAGCATATGTTTTAATAGTGCTGAATGCGAGGCCCCTGTCCGTCCGTATCTGCAGAAATGATAGGACATCCGCCAGCTGGCAGGAGAGCGCTTGAACATTCCGCTCTGTGCACCATTTCTGGAAAGCAGCCCATTTAGCAGCATAAGAGTGATGGTAGAAGGCGCCCGCACACTCTGAAATGTGGTGACCACATCATGCGGCAGCCCAGAAACCCCTAAGTGTGACCGCTCAGCGGCCAGACCCACAGCCGATGGCCTATTTCTGGAGGATGTTTGATTATCCCATCCACCTGGGGAGGGGTGTCCTCCCTTCGTGGGAGCCTCCACGGGGAGCCGGACAGTAGCGCTTGCAACCATGAGGCGGACAGGCGTCTGGGAGCCACCAGAATTACCGAGAGCTGTTCTGACCGAATTTGGTCCAGGAGACGGGGAATCAGAGGGACTGGTGGAAACGCATAAAGGAGCGTTCGAGGCCAGGGCTGGTGTGAGAAGGCGTCCGCCCCGAGCGGGGGTTGGTCCCGGGGACTCAGGGAAAACCACAGGCGACACTGAGAATTTTCGCAAGCCATGAACAGATCCACAGACGGTTCCCCGAACCATATCCAGATCTGTGATATCAGTGCGGAATGCAGACACCAGTCGGAGTCGCGGGGACCCCTCTCGACAGGATGTCTGCCGCCACATTCAGGATCCCCGGAATGTAGGTGGCACAGCAGGTGGACATGTGCCCAACACAGTAAACCTGTGGCTACGCGCAATAGTGGGAGGGATCGAATTCCCCCTTGGCGATTTATGTAGGCTGCCGCCACCTGGCTGTCTGTGTGAAGTTCAACATGACGGCCATCGAGAAGGGCAGCGAAGTATCTGAACGCATTCCTCACTGTCATAAGCTCCAACACATTTATGTGCTCGTGCGTGTGGGAGGGCCAGCGATCTGCCGCCGTATGGGACAAGCACGTGCCCCCCCATCCCAACAGTGACACATCCGTAAACACAGATACATTTGACGTAGGACTTCCGATGGGGACCCCGTGTGAGAGGATGCAGGGATTCCCCCAGTGAGCGAGGTCGCCGCCCATTGAGGGGGGAACCCTCAACATACGTCTCTTCTGACGTATCGGGTGTACCCGGAGGCGGATGAACCAGCGTTGCAGGCGCCTCGAGTGCAACAACCCTAGCAGCACCGCCGAGTGGGCTGCAGCCATCATGCCCAGAAGTCTCATGACTAACAGGGCTCTCACGATCTTGCGGGGTTGCACGCGGGAGATCACTGTGGTGAGATCTGCCGCTCTCACCGGCGACAACCGTGCTCTCATTAGGGAGGCGTTCAGCTCCACCCCGAGAAACACAATCGACTGGGATGGAAGGATGGAGTTCTTCCCCCAGTTTATAGAAAACCTCAGGGTTGACAGATGCTCTGTTAATTTCCTGGTTTGCTCTGACGCCTCGTCCTCGGACCGGGCGCATCGGAGCAGATCGTCCCGGTAAAATAAAACCCTCGTTCCCGCCGTGCGCAGTGGCTAGAGCATGGTCTCCAGACATTTGGAGAAAGTGCACTGGGCTAGCGAGTAGCCGAAAGGGAGGCATTCGTGCGCGCATTCCGACAGCGGACGTGTGCTCGAGGTCACATGAAGATTGGGTTCGCGCCCTTACCGCCGTCGCTCATACCAGAGAACTGGGAGCGACCCATGGAAGCCCCGAAAATTCCCGCCAAGTCATCTGCCTCAGGCGGAGCCGGTTCAGTAACGGCTAGCCCCTTGCGGGCCGCAGCCGCGGAGATGATGGCGGGCAGCTCCTGGAGCAGTGCTCTAACTGCTGGCAGGAAGGAGCGAGAAGCCACTGGGGCAGAAGGACCCGCTGAGCGAGGCTCGTCGACCTCCGTGTTGTACAGGAAGGAAGAAGGGCTATGGCAGCCAGCCTCGTCGTGCTCCTCACGAGGCTCGTCGACCTCCGTGTTGTACAGGAGGGAAAAAGGGCTATGGCAGCCAGCCTTGTCGTGCTCCTCGCGAGGCTCGTCGACCTCCGTGTTGTACAGGAAGGAAGAAGGGCTATGGCAGCCAGCCTCGCGGTCGACCTCCGTGTTGTACAGGAGGGAAGAAGGGCTATGGCAGCCAGCCTTGTCGTGCTCCTCGCGAAGCTCGTCGACCTCCGTGTTGTACAGGAGGGAAGAAGGGCTATGGCAGCCAGCCTCGCGGTCGACCTCCGTGTTGTACAGGAGGGAAAAGGGCTATGGCAGCCAGCCTCGTCGTGCTCTTCGCGAGGCTCATCAACCTCCGTGTTGTACAGGAGGGAAGAAGGGCTATGGCAGCCAGCCTCGTCGTGCTCTTCGCGAGGCTCATCAACCTCCGTGCTGTACTGGAGGGAAAAAGGGCTATGGCAGCCAGCCTTGTGGTCGATCTCCGTGTTCTACAGGAGGGAAAAGGGCTATGGCAGCCAGCTTCGTCGTACTCCTCGCTGTTGATGACATCATCCAGTCGGTAGGAGTCAGCCGGCTCCTGGCCGACGTTGAAGAACTGTAACGCCTTGTCCAGCGAGTATGTGCCAGCCACCGGAATTTCCTCGTCGGTGGTGGGGGTGAAGTACTCGACCCGGCGGACCTTTTCAGCCACGGGCAGAGCGGTACAAAACGGGCACGAGGCCTGGGGGTCAAGGCCAGGTCAGCGTGGTGAGCCCCGAGACAGACCTTACACTTGGCGTGCAAGTCGCCGCTGGAGATGGAGCCCGTCTGGCAGGCCGGGCAGGTCCTGGCGTCGCTGGACATGGTCGGTGAGTAGATTTTTCTTGTATAATTGCTCTTAAAGGAAGCTCGTAAGCTTGGCGTGAAGAGAAAACGGAGGCGAACAGTGGGGTCGTTCCACTTATATAACCCACAAGGGGTGCCCACGTGGTGGGCGTACATTTAAGCTCTTCATGATTGGCTGATGCTGAGATCACCCTTCCAATAGCAGCTCGCTTAAAGGCTAGACTAGACGAAATAGAACTTCAAAGTTCTATTTATATTGTCCTCCATGAGATGCTGTTTGTAAAGTTACACAGTTAAAATGAACAATAATGTTTGTTATTTAGCCTGTCATATGAGAAATTAAAAGGGAATTAATATTTCAAAGTCATTGTTTATTCATTAAGAAATGTTTCAACTTCAAACTATTGGGAAAACATTTAACATTTATAAAAACATGTATACTTAGTTTGCAAGTGAAATATTTAGTTAAAAAGTGAAATATTTTGGTAAGAAGATACATATTTGGTTTGTAAACTAAATATTTAGTTAAATATTTCATTTGGATGCTAAATATATATTTAAGAAGGTAAATTTTTAGTTTGTAATCAAAGTATTTAGTTAAAAAGTTAAATATTTAGTTTGGATGTTAAATATTTAGTTAAGAAGGTAAGAATTTCATTTGTAAACAAAATATTTCATAATTAATTATTAATAATGAATTATTTTTCAGAACAAAATTTCAGAAATGTACAGTAGAATTAAATACAAATAATCATAAGTTAGTGTTTGTGGAGACTTTAATATAGATATTCTAAATGCACACAATCATACACAAAAAATTTATTAATTATGTGTTTTGTTAAAGATTCCATCCAACAATTACACACCCTAAAAGGATAGCTATAAATACTGCAACTCGTATTAACATATTAACAAATAGTTACAGAAGTAAATACTGTATATGATGTCAGCCTTTTCCCCACATTTTCTAGATACTGCATCAGTACGATCTCTAAAAAGACCTCAAAAGGTCAATTAAGTTATTTTATCTCACCTTTCTCTATCTCCTTTCTTTTTTAAACGTATTGTAAAAATATTTCCTAGTTGGTGTGGTAATAAAACAAATAATAAAAATTTCCATAAATGTCTTTTTTTAATATTAATATTCATTTTAGATTAATAGTTCTCTTTGTTTTAATGACAGGTCTCTACGAAGTGTTAGAGATTGTTGGGGTGTTACCTTCATCAAGTGGTCTTTTTTACTTTTTACCAAGTACTTTTTAGTAGAGCTGTGGCGACGCATTGATGACGTCCACGCCGGCTCGATTCTAAAAATTTGTTGACGTCAGATCCGGAAGTCGACGCACCGCGCCCACTTGTTGCATCCCCAGGAGTTTGTGAATAGAGGAGGAATCTGCCTGTTTTTCCTCTAGTTCACCCTCTTCTCCGCCTTCACTAACATCTCCACCAAATACCGAAGACCCGGAACAATGTCCGTCCGCTACGAGATTCCTTTCCTGTTTTGCCTGCCTTCGTCTCCCGGCAACGGACAACAACTTCCGTGGTCAGATGCGCTGCTTCGTCTCTACCGCAGATGTAGGACATCACCGGGAGCGTTTCTCCCTTCATAAAGGAGCTTCTTTCAGACATTAGGAGAGCTGTTTTGGTGGTAACAGTCTCTCCTCCGTGCTGGTCTGTTTGCTGCTGGGTGTTTTTGGTTTATTTAAACTTGGTAACCTGAACTTAACGTTGGTAAAGCTACTGTTAGCATTTTCGCTAACAGCTTCTTGCGTTGGGATAAGCTGTTACGTTTTGGTTTAGAGTTCATCTTTTTTGTGGTGCAGATCTCCCTTTTATTACATTTAGAGTGTTGTGGGTTTTTGGTTTAGTATAAAATATCACCTTGAGTTTGGTTTAACCACCCAGTTTAGAGTTTGGACCTTTGGAGATCCTTATTTTGGTCCAGAACCCAGTAATCTTTGCCCAGTGGGACATCCCTACTTATTTGTACTTTTGTTTTAATTCCCCACGGGCAGAATTAGTTTTATTATTCCCAACCTGTGGATGGAAAGATTTATGTTTTTTTGTAGTTGTAAATAAACCTGATCATCATTTTAACTTTTAAATCCCGTTATTGTCCCATCCTTTTTGCACACGAGCCAAACTCCCCAGGAAGAGTCGTAACACCACTCGCCTCACGCACATAAGTGACCAAAACAAAGCAGCATGGAGACACTCCGTCTCCAACCACCTCTCAGGCAGCAGCCTGCACTCCCAAGTTCTACACGTCACCAGAACATAACCAACCAACACAATAAAAGCAGTGTTATACAAAATGGAAGGCCTGTAGTGTTTATTCTCTTACAGTAACAACTTATCAATTTTTGGAGGAATTTATTTGAGATTTTTTGGTTTTTGTTAATTGTGCAATAGAAAAATAATCGCTAGATTAATCATCTAAATAGTCATTAGAATAGTCGACAATTCGATAAAATAATCGTCAGAATAATCGTTTAAAAAATAATCATTTACCCCCAGGCCTACGTTTTAGAATACCAGGATAGGAAGGATGGTGTAGGTTTACGTTTATTATATTGATACATAAATACTACCAATAAGAAAGTGTACGTTGGAGTGTGTCAGAAACAGCGTAAGGCTTAATGTCTTTTCAAAAAAAAAAAAACAGGTGATGGGCCGGTCTCCAGTCAAAATGCCCGGGCTGAATTTTTGTCCCAGTCCAGCCCTGATTATATGTATATTATATGATCCTTTTTTTCTATAAGTTTTGACACTAAGCTCTGGACAAGAGTCACAAATGTACCCACAGCAAACCCACTGTTTTTAAAAACACTAAAACGTGTCCTGTATCAGAGCTACATGTGTGACGTTTGCAGGGAAAAACTACACATCAAAACCGGGTCAGAATTCAAGGAGTTATGGTTGATTAACATGCTGACACTTCAATGCCTCTGACGCTCGATCGATCCGAAACGGCAGCGCGGGCTCTGTCTGCCACACAGTGTGGCAGCAGCGTTGACGTGCACTCTGGTGTGGTTATCTGAGTAGAGGTAAATATGTCTTTGTGAGAAAGCTAACATTAGCTTTTCAAAAGCCACGTTAGCTAAATGGAGAGTTATCCACCAACAATAGATTTACAATGAATAGGAAGGACATTCAAAGGGTGAAAAAACAATCTTAGGAGTCATATTCAAAGTCTCATAAATTATATTAAAGGTAAATAAGGAATGTAATGTTGGTGATTTTGATATTTTTATAAAAACGAGGCAGACAATGTTTTTTTTATTCAAATGTTTCTACTGATTCGCCTTTTTTGTTTATCTTATTTCCTTTTTGAATTAATTAAATTTTTAAAAATGTAATAGTGATGGTGGTGGGTGGCGCAGAAGTGGATATGTGCGTGTGCGTGTGCTTCTGAGAGACAGACAGAATGACAGAGATCATTTCCTTCATTTTATGGTAATTAATTAACAAGATTGGTGCATTAACATCAAGTGTATGTTAATTACAACTAGCAATAATTACTGTGCGTGTGTGTATGTGTGATTATGTGTTTATACAGCCATGAATGTTAGGTGTCGCTGGTGTCATGTTTGTGCTACGGAGAACTTGGAGAACATCATCCCAGATCATCTTGAGGTTAGGATTATGTCAGAGAGCACGGCTCCAGTATTAAATGGTTTTGGCTGAGGCATCGACGCAGGTACTCAACGGTCTTTGTTGTGCTGATAGGTTAAGCCTCTGCCAGTTACTTTGTTGTATTAAAGTTCAAATAAAGTGTACTGTAAGTTAGCCTTTAGAAAAACTGAGTGATATACTAACATTATGTTTAATTCATTAGAAAAGCGACTTCTGCCTGAGGGATACTGCCATTTCCTTTGCTCATACACACCACTGGAGAGGGGTTTGAGACTGTTTTAAAGCTGCAACTTGCCACCAGAGGAGGCAGAGACATGGTTGGTGGACTTCTAACAGTCCTCAAGAGTGACCTTAAGACTGGCAAAACATGAGAGAAGACTTTAAATCTGTCCTTCAGAAGTGAAATTGGACCTGTCAAACTTCTCATCACCATTCGAAAAGTACTGCACCGAATTGTAAAATTCAAAAAGGGTGGGCGGCAGAAGGCTTTGATGGTCATGTGTGGAGTATTGTGTGCCTAAAACAAATGTTCTAGAAGAAATGATGAGAACTTTTCAGCTGTCTTTTGGCCACAGGTGCTTCTTTTTAACGGGGTTTAAATAGATGAAAGCTGGCACAGTCCTCCTTCTGGGGATTGTAGCACAAAAAATGTAATACCAACAGCAAAACCGAAGACAGCACTTCGAAGCGGACAAAATTACCTAACGAATTTGAGAATATCCTTATTGTACTATAAAAGATGTGGTCGGTGGAAATTTTTGTTTCAATATTTCATATATCATGCATTTAACAGAACTCAGCTGCTCAGATGTCATTTCAGACCTCTGACACGTCTCATCGCCATTCAGAAACTGCTGCACCTATTGGAAAATTTCAAAAGCGTGAGCGGCAGAAGGCTTTGATGGTCATCTGTGTGAATTTTTATGTGCATACCATGAATTGTCTAGAACAGGGGTGTCCAATCCTCAGTGGCGGTTCTACATGGAATTACTCTCCGGGCGAGGCCCCCTTTGAGCCCCCCCCCCCCCACCACCACCACCACCACCACCACCACCACCACCCCACCTGCACGAACACATGCCTGTTTTCTACAAACAGGCATGTTTTATTAGAACGACTAGTCATCAATAATGTCATCATATGAAATCTGCTCCCCTACTGAGTGATTGATACTAATCAAAGCCAGGTGAGTGAGCCGCCCCTGAAACATAGGTGACCTCAGGTATGACTTGATCAAGTTTTGAAAAGCTCCTCTCAGCTTGAGCCACAGTGACTGGCAGAGCAGTCCAAAAGTTGGGGTAGATCTCCAATAGATCTTTATCATGATCCATAATATTTTAGAATTGCCCCTGAAATTGTAATTTAAACTGACATAAAAAACTGTAGACTACCAAAAATGCCAACTTTTACAGAACAAATCATGTAAAAAATAATCAGTGCAGCCATCTGCAATAAATAAACAGGATAGTTAGTGGTGACTGGGGAGTTTTCTTCTGCTTGTAGAGTTGTTTTATTTATTATTATGTGAACATGATCAACATGTGTTTGTTGTTGTTCAGGCAGGCCACAGGCTGCAGCGAGCATTTAACAAATCCTAGTTTGAATCAGTAAAAAACGATTCAAGGACTTTTTTTGAACCATTTGAATATTCGTTTCAATATTTCAGCCCCATTAGCTCTGTTAGCAATTAGCTGACCGAATGTAACCATTAAAATCCCAGTTAACTGGTTCAAAACATTGAAAACATGCATCATGAGAGCTACATACCTTTATCTTTCTCCTCTTTTTTTCTTTTTATTCCTGAATGGGGCACCTGGTGGTTTTAGCCTTTTTATGTTCATCTCTTCTGTTTGGCTCTTGACTCAATAAGTTTCCTTTAGTCAGGACTAAACAATTCGACCTTAATGGGGGGGGGGGGGGGGGTGACCACAAAATCGTTTTGTTTTTCCTTTTTTTATTTGGCCATTTCACACAATTCAGAAAAACCTGAAAGAGTGATAGGCCTGTGTTTATGATATTATGAATGAAATGTGCGTTAAATGGAAGAACATCAAGGTGTGATTGACTTTAGCCATGTTAATACAGTTGATTCAGCCCCTACCCGCTCATTTCATTTGGGAAAGACCCAGAGGTGAATTCCCCCGCCGCACCTCTCCCCTTCCTCTTCATCATACACACACGGTGCACCTGAACCCTCTCAGTCAGCAGGAGCGCCTGCAGCTGCAGGGGGCGCCAACTTGCTGTTTCCAATCCAGACACTGTCATATGACAGATAATAGAAAACCTCGTTGCGGCGCAGATTTCTTTCTTTTTTATTTTTTTACTCAGCGCTTCTGTGCCCCTTTTGTGTCATGAAAAAATGCCGCCCCGGGCAACTGCCCTGTCTGCCCATGCCTAAAACCGCTACTGCCAATCCTGGTCCTGGAGGGCCGGTATCCAGCAGGTTTTGTGGTTTTTCTACTCCAACAGACTTGATTCAGTGGTTGAAACACCTGTGCAGCAGCTCATCAGGCTCTGCAGAAGCCTGTTAAGTGGCTGCTGATTGAAATCAGGTGTGATGAAACAGAGTTCAAACTAAAACATGCAGGACACCAGCCCTCCAGGACCAGGATTGGACACCCCTGGTCCAGAAGCTATGACGAGAACATTTTAGCTGTCTGAAGCTGATCGGAGGAGAAAATCTCTGTTCCTTTAACATGGGTTTCAATGAGACAGAATCAGGGTCTCTCCTCTTTCTGAGGCTTGTAGAGAAAGAATCGTAACACTTAAGGACAAAATGAAACCCATTCTGAAAAGCTGACAAAAATTCCTACTTTTTGAGATATGATTTGTTTCGGTACTTCAAACGGTCTGGGTGTTGGAAAGAGTTGTTCACAGAAGATGTGATGGTCAAACAAAAGTTGCGGAATTTTCAGTTTAGAGTGGTGGGAAACATTTTTGTTATTTAAAGAGCAAGTCACCCCCAAATATACTTTTTTTTTGCTGATAAACTAAATAAACGAGTGTCTAATCGTGCTGCAGACACGTGTCGTCAATAATTTGGCACTTCAGTGCATCTTAGTTAAAATTTAAATATTCTGCCTAAAACTGGCAGTGTTGTGCCCTTGTCAGGAAAAAACTCTGCACTGTATTTTAATTTAAATCTGCCACCGCTATTGGCTAAGAGGTATGCTATGATGTAAACTGGTACATTATGATGTCACAATTCTGTCGTGAGCCTGTGTGTGTGTGTATTTGTTAGCAGCTCCGCCTTCTCGGTCTGCCAGGCAACAGCATGTGTTGCATTTTTCAAACATGAAGTGGGAGTGGAGTTAGACTCTGGTAGGGGTTGACTTGCTCTTTAAATATCCTCAAACAAACGAACCGTACGACCACATTTGGAGTACATTCATGATTTATAGCTTAAAACGAAGGTATATCCATTAGCTGCAAGTCAGCGTGCGTCTCATTTCAATCAGACCAATGGTTTTCTCAGGACAATGCCAGAAACGGAGCAAAAGAGGGTCATTGCTCCTATCTCTGCCCATTAAATTTTTTGTGATTTTTTCTGAAAACCTCAAGCCGTACCTCAACTTCTACCTGTGATTTTAGAAAAACTGTAATATATATGTAAAATATTTTTTAACCAGTAATAGCTGAAAGTCTTGTGAGTTTGTTGAAACTTGAATGAAGTCTCTCGGTTAAAGTTAACCTATAAGAGTAAGAGTTCAAAAAAGTGATAGAATTTAGCTGAAAATTGAGCAATCCCATTAATTTCAATGGGACCAAAAATTGCGGAAAAAGCTCAATATCTCAAAAAGTATAAAAAATTTTAATACCAAAAGTCATTGCCGGCATAAGCTGAACGAGCTGAACGTTTTGATACCAGAATTGTGTAAATAGTTGAAGAATTGTGGAAGTAGTTAAATGCCAGAAAAACGTGCGGAAGCAGAATAATAAACTATAAAGAGAAACAGCATTCAAACAATTCATCCAAAACTGATTATGATTTAGACCTATTTTTCAGCAGTTTTCATTATTCTATAAGAGACAGACCTGCTGCACACGGTAAAATAGGGCAGTTTTATTATATTTCATAAGTTTCTCCTATGTACTCTGCTGTAATAAGATAACCTCAATGCTTTAGAGCCATAGACATAAAGTAAGTCCCACAGTGTGATAAATGCAACAAGATTTATAAGTTCACTTCTTACATTTTTCAGTTTTTTCATCAAAGACAAAAAAAAACTTTAGCAAAACAGGAAAGAATGGCGCTAAGTTCTTATTTTCTTTTAAAAAAATAAATAAATAAATTCCTCAAACCAGCTGTTCTGTTGGTGGTAAGAGGACAGTGCACTTAGCAAGAGATGACGTTTACTGCTAAATGAAATAGCCAATCGTAGTAGAGCCCACCTAGCCAATCAGAGGCAAGAAAGGCGGGACCTTCCTTGAACATCTTACAATTCCAAAATACGCCCCCTGTTCGCTGCAATGACAATACAATAAAACTCCTGGCTTCCTATTCTTCATTTTCAGCACGGCAAACACATACTGACCACCTAACGTCATACTTACACGTGTTTAGGTTGTAAATAAACCCTCACATACGCAAAGCACACACAAAGGACTCCTTATGTCATCAGTTCCATAGGGACGCATTTAGGTGTAACACCGGAGCGGCGTTCTAAGCTATAAGAGCAAATTCGTTTGAGTTGTGTGTTGCTCCTCGGACCAGAACCGGAGACACCTCCAGGATCTCCTATTTGCTCGGGATGAGCGGGATGCGGACTGTCCTGACCTCCACCGCGGTGGTAACCTGTGTGGGCATCGGCTTCGGGATGTGGTCCTTGATGTCCCCCGGTGAAGAGAGGAAGAGAGAGCTGTTAAAGGTGATTCACCACAGACACGAACCTCTACTTGCAACTGGACTGTATGTAGTAACCAAACCCAGACTTTCTAAATCACTTCCGCATCGTGGGTGCCCGGAAAAACCAAAAATGAATGCAAGTCAGCGGGGCTAAAAACGCTATTTTCTAATCCGCTTTGCCTTAGACCCTGGATCACACACATGTTGTACTGCAACTTAAATGGAAACTAATGATGGGTGTTTCAGCCACGCCAGTCACGTACTTTGAGATTTATCAGCTTGTAAACATTCGTAATTAGCATGACTACAAACTAGAAATCGGCACGTCAAATATATGACGTCACCACATAATCTCCTCTCCCAAAGTTGTTTTTAATTGAGAAAAGGAAAACAACGGAATTTTAATAAAATTCAGAAGTACCGTTCACCGCGGTGAAGTTAGCTTGAAGTTGGACGTTGGATATTTTACAGATATTGGTTTACACGGTCAGCGATAAGTCCTCATGCTGTGCACTGCGGCACAGACAGCGGTAACCCGAGTTCTGGCGACTCGCTAATGGGAACGGTGGTTCGCTTAGGGACTATCAACTAATTTGTAGTCCTTTGTAAACGAGTACAAAAAAATTAAAAACTTCCAGAATAATTTCCTAAATGACTCAAAATTACTTCTGACTTGTGTTACTGAACTACATATACAAGACACAACAGTACTAACACATTTCACACAATCTGATCTTTTTTATTAGGATTTTATTCCAAAATTATGGGATTTTTTTTCAATAGCTCTTAGGTAAATTAGTCAAATATCCTAAATCATTTCACAATGTTGTTACTAAACTAGGTCAATGAGACACAGCAGTTTGAAACACCTTTCATACAATCCAATCTGTTTCGTTCAAATTTTTATCAAAAATTAAGTTTTTTTTGATGGAGCCATGGAATACACCTCATCAACACACATTAACACTATATTGGAGCAGGTGGAGGGAGACTAGGGGTCTTAGCCAGTGTTGGGAGTAACGCGGTACAAAAGTAATTAATTACTGTAACGCATTGCTTTTTGCCGTAATGTGGTAATGTAAGGCATTACAGGGAAAGAAAATGGTAATATTTACTCGGTACAACTGTCAGTAACGCGGTAATTAAACCGCATTTTTAAACCCAGAATCAAGATGTGGGTTTCCTAAAAATTCAAATTGCGGGAAGCCTGAAAAAAGATCCAGTATCCACATATATGACGTCATTTATGGACTCAGCTTAGCGGGCATTCTATGAGCAGAGAGGACGCAGCGGTAACGGCTCAAATACTCCAGCTGCGTCCTGCGCACGGCCGCTGTTATATTCACAAAATCGCTCCACCAAAACAAAGTCATTCGTTTGCGATCGTTTATATCCGCCCATATTCTCTGGTACTTCATGTACTTTTCAGCTGAGTTCATAATCTGTGCGCCGGTGATTTCAACTCATTGCTGCTGGAGCGCAGCGCGAAGCTTTTTTTTAAATTTTTTTGCATTCGGTAGATCCCTTTGGCTGATTAGTTAGAAAGTAGGAAATCTAGAAAACAGTTTTTCTGGAAGACGGAGAAAACATGCAGCATGCAGGAAGGTTAGAGAGAGAAAGGGCCGGAAATTATTCACATAAAATCAAGAAAACAAATCAAAGTGCTTGAAAAGAAAAAAGTAGGTAGATTTATCCCCAACACACATGTTTACCAGTGAAAAGCAATAACATATAAGCATTTAATATTTATACATGTGATAGAAACAGATCACCCCAGAAGTCAGTCCCACATCCAGGGCCGTATCAAGGCATTTGGGGACCAAGGATAATATAGGCTTGGAGCCCCCACCACCTCACTCCCTGCTCAGGTAATCTAAGATGGCAGCGTGCTGAGAGTACAGATTGTTGTTGCTTTTATTTAATAAACAATCATTTTAAAGCACTGTTATTATATCTGACTGTTTTTAACAGCAACCCTAGCTCAGACACCACATCACCTTCCACATATATGTCATGAGCTCACTGAGCGTCACATGACCAGATTCATACTGATGTTGTTCTGATGAAAGTTACTTCAAGTAATGCAAAAGTAGTGTAATGCCATACATTTTAAAATCAGTAATATTGTAATGTAAGTAATTACTTTAAATTGAGGGTAACAAGTAATAAATAATGCATTACAGTTTTGAAGTAACTTGCCCAGCACTGGTCTTAGCACACCTCTGTTGTTGCTTGGCTTCCTGGGGCTGCAGGCTAGGAGGGAGATCTGGCCGTCTGGTTGGGGTCTGGGGTGGTGGGTTGCTGTGCTCAGTGTTGGGCGGGGGAGCCTGCTCATCAGCACCCCAGTAGAAAGGGTCAAACTCTGGTAACCGGTGATGGTTGTACCCCATGTGCAGCAGTACCAGGACCAGAGTGAATAGGGTGTGTATGGGGAGCATGAGTGGGTGTCCGGCGTGCATTTTTGTAAATCTTGGGTTGTGTGTGCATGTGTGAGCATGAGGGAGGGAGTGTGTGACTGTGTTTGTGTATGACTGTATATGTCAGGTGGGGCCTTTGACTCCTCCCCTCTCCTGGAACTTCTCTTGATGATATAGATCTTCGTCCCCCCTCCTCCTGCCACACCTGGTGTGGAGTGTGGTGCCTTGGTCTGCCTGAGTGTTCGTGGGTCCCGGGTCGCTGGGTCCCGGGCTCGGCCGGCTAGGGGGTGGGAGTCTGCGGGCGGGCCTGTGGGCTTGCCGCTGATATCTCCCGGGACTCTGCCGGCTGCTGGTTGTGGCCCCCCGGGGCGATCCTCTGCGCCTCTCGAGGGGGGCAGGGGCCTTCCTGGTTGCAGTCTCCTTGGGGTTCCTGTGTTCTGGGGCAGCGCCTGCAACTATCTCCAGCAGCCATCAGGAGAGAGTTGGGGTATGCCCGGCAGAATAATCAATTACAGCAACACACTGGTACACATAACACTGGTTTTGTAGTGACACCACCACAGTGATTATTGAGTTTTAGACATGGTAACCGGAGCAGAGCCAACCCCTCTGTGTGTTTGTGCATTTTTGTTTCTAAACTAAACAAATATTTTATTGTTGAAATTAAAACGGTAACTAATAACTGGTCTGATTCACTGCCCATCAGAACCTTCCAGAATCAAACCCAATGAGGATGGAGGAGTCTATGAAGAAGACGGCCATGTTGATGCAAGTTCTCAAGGAAGCGGCTGAAACCAGTGAGAACCTGGCGAGAGGACCAGGAAAATAGAAGTGAACTGAGCCCACAGAATCTCTTGAGCGTGCACACACACACACACACACACACACACACACACACACACACACACACACACACACACACACACACACGCACACACACACACACAGACTCACACACACATACACACACACACACACACACACACACACACACACACACACACACACACACACACACACACACACACACACACACACACACACACACACACACACACACACACACACACACACCACCTGCCTACATGCAGCTCTAATTTAGAAATGTTGTTCAATTAAAGACCCTGAGTTTATTAGTGTGTTTACCAGTTTGTTTTTTTCCATCTACCTGTTCTCAAATGTAGGGCTGCAACAACGAATCGATAAATTCGATGAAAATCGATTACTAAAAGCATTGGCAACGAATTGCGTCATCGATTCGTTGTGTCGCACAACTCTTCCAAAAGCGCCCCCCCTTCCCGCCCGCCGTTGCGCGCAGACAGATCAGCGCGAGGCAGAGCCGGCAGTTGTTTGGAAGAGGAACATGGCAGAAGCAGCGAGAGTCAAAAAAGTAAAAGCTTTTTAAGTTTGGGAGCATTTTCAGTTAAATCAGGCGAAGACATGCGTTACCTGCAACGTTTAGGTCAGACTTAGCATGGCACGGGATGATGCAGCGTCTTAAACGCAAGCATGTCGGGATCATCAGCGAGGAAGGAGAGAACTCTGTGTCCGGGTAAATTAAAAACGTTTCAAAAGTGATTCATCCAAGTCCCGGATTATTACACAGGCTAGACATGCCCTGAGCTCGTAAAAAAAAAGAGTCTAAAGTCGTGAGCGCGACGCTTATTAGATGAGCGGGGGGGGGGACTCGCGCTGCTGCAAACCGGATCCGCCCAAGGCCGGATTAACTGGGCAATTGCCCAGGGCCCACGAACTCTAAAGGGCCCAGGGCACGAGCAAAATACTGTATCTATAATTTCCCGCTTTATGAGGACTAGGGTGACCGTACGTTCCGTTTTCCCCGGACGTGTCCACTTTTCACTCTCTGTCCGGGCGTCCGGACTGCGGGTTCTTGTATTGATGAAAATGTCCGGCTTTTCATCCAGGAGCAGGGATCGAATTATGGGGGAGCTGTATATCCTACACATCCAGGGGAGTCGGAAAAAAGTTTTCTATATTATATCATTTTTGGACTCTTGAGCAGAGAGCAGCACAGCACATTGCTGCGCAGCGATCCAGGCAGCTGCTTCCAGCGCACGGTCCATTCTCAAAGTGGCGCAACCAAAAAACTATAATTAGCACACGATCGTTCATGTCTGCACATGTGCTCTACTTTCTGTCTTATTTGTGCCTGAAGCGCTCTGCTACTGCCGAGCTCATCACCTGTGCTGCGGTGATTTCACCTCACGCAGCATCGAAAACGCGCTCTGCGCTTTGCGGTCAGGAGATCCCTTAGATCTGCTCAGAAGTAACTGATGAGGTGAAAAAGTAAGAATCCAGGCAACAGACTTTCTGGACAATTAAGAGGAGATGCAGGAAGATGAGAGACAGACAGGACAGGAAAATAGTTCAATAAAAACAAGAAAACAAAACAAAGTGTTGAAAAGTAAAATGTAGGTAGATTTATCTCCACTACACGTTTTTACCTATAAAACAATAAGTTACACACATGTAATATTTATACATCTGATACAATTCAGATCACCTTCAAAACTCTGTCACACAGCCAGGGCCGTTTCAAGACATTTTGGGGGCCAAGGCAAAATGCCCCACCCCCACCCCCCACCCAATAACTGGGCTCCCCAGAAGCCTCTGTGTAATTCATGCCCTCTCCAGTAGTGTTAGTTATACAGTGTTTATAAAAGCCCCTCAGACTTTACTGACATGTTCTAATATTATCAGATGAAAAACTAAATTATCAGACATGCTGTCTCATCTGCTGCTTTTCTAAACTTGCAGAAAGTAACAAAACCATTTGAAAGCCACTATTTGTGGATTCTCTGAAAGTTTCCATGGAGTGTGTGACAACTTATTTTTTCAGTCATTTTTGGAAATAGTGATCAATTTTGATTAATTCACAGCCTATGTTTAATTACATTTAAAAATTGGTTGTTTGACATCCCCAGTTATAATAAATGTCTACAGATGAGATCAAACAAAACAGATGAGAATTGCTCTTTAAGCTGTTTAACTTGGACGAAGCATTTTAGGTCACAGATAGATGTAGCTTAGGGTCTCTGTCTATACACCTTATAAGACAATTTAGGTGATGGCATGTTGTTTTTCTGCTATTGAACTGTTTTCTAATAATGTTGTGTTAAATAAAGTGAAGGAAGGAGAGAAATAACGTTTCCCTAGCAGTTTTTAAAAATTTCCCCATGTAATCCGATTAATCGATTAATCGTGTCGAGACCCCATCCGATTAATCGATTATCCAAATAATCGTTTGTTGCAGCCCTACTCAAATGTCACATGTCTAACGAGGAAAAGTTGTTCTTTTTGTCATGTTTCTCTAAGAGGCTGCAGAGACGTCATTATTTATGAAATATATGTTATATATGTGTTATATATGTTATTTTCCTGAGCCATTACTTCAGCCAAGATATATGACTGCATGGATTTGATGAAACCATGCAGTCCTATATGTGTAACACACACACACACACACACACACACACACACACACACACACACACACACCATGACTAATTTAACTACATTGAACTGCTTTTGTAATAATTTAATCTCTTTTTCTGGAGTAAAATAAAGAAACAAGCTAAATCATCACATATCTGCGGCATCAAGAAGCATCTTCTGAGTTCAAACACAGGGATGGAGCACAATGTTTACACCTGAACAGTATCAGGATTAACTGACAGAGGCCTGCAGGTCTTCTGTTTTATGAGCAGAGCGCTGAGAATCCGCTTGTTATGAGCGCTAAACGTTATTTTGCTGCTGTCGTGCGGAGCGGTAGGGAAACACATTTCAAACACGGAACCGAGTCCGGCTACCGAACCGAGCAGAATTCTGATGACGTCACACCGGTGCGCGAAGGTGCGGGTTCCAACCCACAAGAGAGGAGGGAGAGAGGAGGTAAACAGCGAGTTGAGGAACTGAACTGATGTCTTTGAGCAAAAATGTACCCCCCCACCCCCACCACGGTTTAGACGCGGCACTCATGCAGGTGTCTCTTTCCGTTCCGACGCTGCTTCACGTAATATTTGTAATTTATTAAGCCTATAATTTGTTTTTACTCAGTAACAGATATGATTTAAAATGTAGCGAATTACAATTCTTTTTAAAATACTTACTCAAGTAAAAGTAAAAGTACAGCTTTTAAAAACGACTTAAAAAGTATAAATATACAAAAAATCTACTCAATTACAGTTACGTAAGTAAATGTAATTTGTTACTTTCCACCTCTGGTAATGACTAAACATAATGTTGGTAAAATGCTTTATTAAAATGCTATTATACATGTTGTACAAGTTTGGTGTTCATTTTTCACAGTTAACACTTTTCATCTACTGTGATGAACCATACAGTTTAATTGAAGTTTTCTTTGTAATTAGTTGCTATAGAAGCCAGATAAACTGGGTTATAGATACATGTACTGTCTTCACATACAAATATAAAGTAATGATTGTAAAATGTATTCTACTGAACATAATAGATCATCATTCAAAGCATAAACAGCTGCATGTTTTCTTCAAGGTTAGCTGGAGCAGAATTCTGGCTTTCAATAAACACTTTAAAATGGATATTACAACTCGAGTTTAGGGTTCATGTAGGACTTAAAGTGATTAAATATGCTTATATTAGAGCAGTGTGTTGCATTACTACATCAGATTTACTGCTATAGTATATTATAGTAATGTATGTGGTCTAAATGTGTTCTACAGTGTGTTAGGACTGTCACCGGGGCGACGGTGGCACAGGAGTTAAGAGCTTGCCCCGTAATCGGAAGGTTGCAGGTTTGAGCCCCGCTCAGTCTGTCGCTGCCGTTGTGTCCTTGGACAAGACAGTTAACCCACATTGCCTGCTGGTGGTGGTCGGAGGGACCGGTGGCGCCAGTGCTCGGCAGCCTCGCCTCTGTCAGTGCGCCCCAGGGCAGCTGTGGCTAGATTGTAGCTCATCCCCTTCAGTGTGTGAATGTGTGTGTGACTGGGTGAATGACTGATTGTGTTGTAAAGTGCCTTGGGGGGTTCCAGGACTCTAGAAGGCGCTATATCAAATACAGGCCATTTAGCATTTATATATTCCTGTAATGTAGAACAGTCACGGGTGTTTGTCTTCCTACAACTGCTCGGGGAAAAAAATGGGTTACTATGTGAAGGAATTAGGACATAATATATAATATAATATATACTATTATTCAATAATTACCAAAAATCGCCAGGGGAAATGTAACGATATTCAGTTTTTGTGATTTGTCCCACCAAACGCCGTTCAAACTGACTTAAGGTGCTGGGATGTTTGGGACTGTTGGGACCTCCATGAACCACGGGACCGCGAGTCGGTGAGTTCAAAGCGTGTCGTAACTCTCTCTTTTTATAGCTCTGGGTTTGTTCAGGAGGTTTGTTTTCCTTTTTGCTCAAAGGCCTTTTGCTTTTATTTGAGATCAATTCAGTTTATTTACATAACACCAAATCACAAGAGTCGTCTCAAGGCACACAAAGGCTTCACAAAGTAAACATTCCAATAGAGTTCAGTTCATTAAAGCTTCTTTCCGGAGTATTTCTCTTATCCAATATCACCATCTAGTGGCAGAGAAGCGTATCACACACAACCGCTGTTGCTCTGTTTAAGGTGGCAACTTCACGTTTCTGTTTATAAATGCGCTTCTGTAGCCGACAAACAGCTAAAACACGCTGTTTTACAATTATTCTCATGTCATGTTGTTTTCATGTATTTATATTTTAGAGACTTTCTTGTCCGTGAAAAGTTTATCAACTGCATCAGCCGAGGTATTCCTTAAAGGAGACATAACATGAAAAACCCACTTTTTTATCCATTAACACAGCGTGTTTCACATTTTAAGTGTCTAAGTGAGCAAAAAGGCTTATATTATTCACTGGAGTTGCTATTTAGATATTTAATAATTAAGTTTTGGGCATATTTGTCCACCCGTTCAGTTTTTCAAATTATCAATTACATCAGTAATTTATTTCGTCAGGATAACTACCAAATATGGTAATGGCCCTCGGCTAAACACAGAGCCAATCCGCCATTTTTTCTTCTCGCTAAGATTTTTTGTAGTCCTATTGGAAAAATGCAGAATGTCTGGTTATTTTAGCCACACACAGCTCAAAACTGTTCCTCGTTTTAAGGAAGGGTGGTGTGGCAGTATTTAAACCCAGGAGCTGATGACACTACTGCTAAAAAAACACAGAAGAAAAAGTAGTGTGTGTGTGTGGTGGGCTGTGTCCGAATCCAGGGGTAGGATGCTTGTGAGTACGGATCCTCGCCGGTCTAGCAAGGCCGGGTCCTTGCTAGACCGCTAAAACCGGAAGTCAGCGGCTCTGAATTCGGACAGTACTAGCCTCGTTTTTATTCCTGCCCCCAGGTCCAGTTGCTTAGCTACCGTGACGGCGGCAAACAGGCTAACAAGCTAGTCAGAGGTGAAAATGGATCCACAGCAGTATTCCCTTTTATTTTTGGTTTTTGAGGAGCTGCGACTGCTTAGTAAACGTCACCGGCCTTTGTATTTAAGGCTGAGAAGCAGCCATATCCAGGTAAAATTATTTTTTGTTTAGTGAACCAGCTTTCAGGCATTACATGTTAACTTTAGTGCTAGTTTCATTTATATTTTAAGCAACAGAAAGACATGTGGCTGAATATACACATTAGTATAGAGTAGACTAACATGCATATAGTTAATTTAACCTATATTCATCTAAAATAATTAATGGAATGACATTTTAGAAGTTTGTATTTGATCATAATGTTTGGTTCTGTGCATAAATGTCATAGTAAAAGTAGCATTACAATGTGTTTAATGTGTATTGTCCTTTTCAACTTATGCCTAATAATGCCTAGCTCTCTTCTAAAAATCTCAAGCATTTATACAGTTTTTTTTTTATTGTTTTATTGTTCTCTACTTTTCTTTTAACAGAACAGACCCCTGTACTGTAGGATTAACATGAGTGTGCCAGTCCTGGACCGGTTTTTTAACCAGGAAGATCCCAGGCCAGATTTTCGTCTGAGCAGGGAGTCTTTTGTGGTGTTGCTAAATCTCCTGAACCAAGATCGGCGACATGGTTGGGGTGCCACAATCGAGACCCTGGTGTTTCTGTTCTGGTTGGCAAGTGGAACATCCTACAGGGTGGTCTCAAGAGTATTTGGGATGCCTCGCTCAACTGTCCACAACATCGTCCATCGAGTCACGGAGGATGTGGTCGCAGTCCTCCACCAGGTCATTCACCTCCCCAAAACCCCAGAGGAGATGGAGGTTGTGTCTCGTGGGTTTGCTGGGCTGGCTCGACACAGAGCTTTCATGAAAGCAGCAGGTGCGATCGACGGCTGTCACATTCGGATCAAGGCTCAGAGCGGTCCTGATGGTCAGTGCTACAGAAACAGGAAACTGTTCCCATCTATCATCCTGCAGGCAGTTTGTGACCATCAGGGCCGCTTTATCGACACCTATGTGGGCTGGCCTGGGTCGGTCCACGACTCCAGGGTCCTCCGGCACAGCCCACTGTACAGGCAGTCAGCCTATCCTCCTCCAGGGCACTTCATCCTCGCGGATGGAGGGTACCCATGCCTCCAACATCCACTCCCCCTCATCACCCCCTACAAACGGGTGGTTCAAGGTGTGGGAGCCCAGCGCTTCAACAGCCATCATTCCAGGGCACGCTGCATCATCGAGCGTGCTTTTGGAATGATGAAGACCAGGTTCAGGACCATCTTCCTGAAAGCGCTGGAGGTCCACCACACCTTTGTACCTCATGTAAGTTAACACAAAGTGGAAATAAACTTTGGGTGTAATCTTTGTTTGGGAATGAAATATAAATTAAATTTTGATCTCTATTACAGGTCATCACAGCATGCACCATCCTGCACAACATCTGCCTCAGTGCTGGTGACATTGTGGTGCAGGACGATGAACTGGAGGATGATGCTCCAGAAGATGAGGGGGAGGCTGGTTTGGAGGCAATCAGTGGTGCCCTCTGGCGGGACCAACTTTCTGCTGAGGTGTCTGCTCTGGAGGAAGTACCACCAGATCACAATTACTGTTAACAGGCAAGTAATTTACGTAGGAATCTCTAGTTTAAACATCATTTAGTCCTGTTATCTGCTAGAGTTACAAGTATTATACTCATGATCTCCTTTTTTGCATATATCTGAATGTTAGTGATGTGACAGCCGTCGATTGAGCCAGCCCAGCAAACCCTTTTGATGGACGATGCAGTGGTCAGTGAGATGATGCATCCAGAAGCACCCTCTGCAGACCACTCTGTCTGATGTTCCACTTGCCAACCAGAAACGTTCAGCCACGGATCCCGGTTCCTGCACTCCATCCACCTCGATGATCCATGTTCAGTAGATTTAGCAACACCACCAAAGACTCCCTGCTTTCCAAGTTTACTGTATATATTTTACTTTTATCTTTACCTTTATTCCTTACAGTGTTCCCCTAACATTTATTTACTATGTTGTTACTTGTTAAAAACTGAATAATAAAACTGTTAATGATCAAAAAAGAGTTATCAATTAATAGAAATTTTATTACATTTAAACAAATAACAAAAACATTCAAACACATATATAGAACCTGAACCAGAAGAAACTAAAAGAAAAAAACTCCATTTCTCTGCCATCCTTTCCATCAATGCTAAAAATCTGTCCATCCTTCTTCCTCTCCTCTCCTCCGCTTCCCTCTGTTGTCTCATGTCCTCCCTGATCAGGTCAAGGAGCTCATCAGCCCTTCTCCTTTCTCCCTGATGAGGAGTCCGGCTTCCTTCCACCACTCTCCCTGTCCTCTGTCTCACCCACTGCTGCACTTGGCCCTGGAGTGTCCTCGGGAATGGAAGCAATAAGGACAGGAGGCATAGTGGAAGGCCTCTGTCCCAACACCTCGTCCATGGGGACAAACCAGGGCCAGGATTCAGCAGTGGGCTTTCCGCTGACTCCCTCTCCTGACCCTGGATGCTTGCAGTCCTATAGACAAAGGGAATTAGAATTACAAGGCTTTATTGTCATTTAACAACAGAGAACACTGTGGGCATAATGAAATTACAGATGCTCCTTAAAGGTACTGGTTCTGGATGAGAATAGAGAGGAATAGAAGAACAAAGTCAGATTATAAATCATAGTTGATAAAACATGGAATAAACAATATTTTAATTTATCAACATGGGAGATGAAAATTGTGTTCTGTGTTTTTTTTCTGCCTAAAATGAAATTAAAAACATTATATCAGTAATGTGGTTTCTTAAAAATTAACTTAAATAAACATTAAACTTAGTTTTCGTTATTTTTGGCGTTCGTTACATGATTACATAAGATGCAAGCTCTTTTACGGTGAGTTTGTTCCTATTAGACATTCAAGCAAGTTTACGGTGGGGTGTTAACCTTAAAACAAATGATGAGAAGCTTTATTCGCTAAATAAACACACACACACGGGAATTATGACGGGACCACCATACAAGCTCGTTCTCGCTGATTTCTGCTTAAAATGTACTTATACAAACGACAAATGTCTATAAACAGAACCGCGTTCAGCTTAGTTTTCTACCGCTATTTTCTTTTAAAAAGCCTGCTGGGATCAAGCTAGTTTACGGTGGTTTTTTCCTATTAAACATTCAAGCTGGTTTTCGGTGGGGCATGTTTTAGCCTTAAATTACATTAAAAAAAAATTTGCGGTATTAGATCTTATATAAAAAACAAACCAAAAGTGCCCAAACACGTATTTTATTTTTTTTACCGCTATTTTTTTAACTAACTTACATTTTAAGCTGTACTGCTGTCCCGCTCCGTCCGCCGTTGTTGCGAGTGTCGAGTCCAGCGGCCGGCGCGCAAAGCATGCTGGGATACCCTTGCTCCTGTGAGGATCCATCAGACCCATCCTCGAAATGTGGGTGGAGCGAGGACGCGTTTGAGGACGCGAGAATGAGGATTCTTGGAATTCGGACAGTACTCGTCGCTGCGCTTTGACGTCATCGACCTCAAAATGCGCACTTACAAGCATCCTACCCCTGGATTCGGACACAGCCTTTGTGTGTGTGTGTGTGTGTGTGTGTGTGTGTGTGTGTGTGTGTGTGTGTGTGTGTGTGTGTGTGTGTGTGTGTGTGTGCGCGCGCGCGCGCGCGGTTCGTTCGTGTCTCCAGGCTAGTGGCTAAGTACTGAGGGCTTCATCTATCTAAAAGGAGTCATTTCCATCTGAATGTGGCAGCGACGAGTTAGCAGCCATGAAACCGCTTGATGAACTACTCTCCCCACATGTTTTAAAAATGCTAATATGCTATGCTAAATCTGCTATGCTAAATAATGATTTCTCTATAGAACTACAAAGTCCGGCTGGGGGAGGAGAGTAAAGGTCTGCACTATGGAGGGGGGCGGAGTTTACAGCTCCTCCTCCAGTTTAAAGAGACAGTACCTGAAAACGGCTCGTTCTCAAGACTCTCCTCAGCACAGGGGTAGATGAGGGTCTGTAGAGCAACAATAATGAGGAAATCAGACCAAAGAACTGCAGTTCCACTGTATTTAGACCCCAACTGAAGGATTTAGATGTAAAAAGGAATAACTTAAAAGCATGTTATGTCTCCTTTAAATGTGAAGCGTCTAAGTGGTAGTCTATCGCTATTGGTTAGTTCTGGTCGGCACTCAGTTTGCTATTGCACGGAGCTTTGCTGGGCAGGGGGTGTGGTTAGCAAATAAAAGACGTATTGCTTATATTATATCACAGTACATGATAAGATAATCACTTTTACAGATTTCTGACAAATCATACATAATTTCTGAAAGAGGAAAACTCCGGAAAGCAGCTTTAAGCCAATCCGTAAAAAGTTTTCTATATAAGGAACCCAGCAGGTTGCATCAAGTCACTGACTGGTGTTAGAGTACGCACAGCTTCACGCAATCTCCGCTTTATAAATCATGAACTACTTAGAAATGTGCTCGGGTGTTTCTAGATCACATCCTGCCCTGAACACGTCCACTTTCTGCCATAAATGTTCAATGCAAAATGCCTTGTGGATATCATGCATAAGCTGTACATAAGCCGACTCGTTGCAGCGCTCCACCGTTAACAATGGCGACTGCAGATCAAGGAAGCGCAATTTCACCGAAGCAGAAATTGAGGTACTTGTGGGTGAGGTGGAAAAATGAAAGGAAGTGCTTTTACAAAACAAATAAGAGAAAATGCCCGGAGCGGCACAGCGTTGCTGAAGCCGTCAATGCTGTGAGTTCTTCTGAGAGATCTGTGTTGGATATAAAAAAATGGTCCGATCTGAAGGTGGAGGCAAAAAAAGGATGGCTTGCCACCGCCAGAGTGTGTCTGCCATTGACGGAAGCCCTGGCACCTCTGATCCCCCACCGCTTGCCATTAGGATCTCAGCAGTACTCAGACCGGCAAGCGTGCGTGGCATCGTGCCGGAGAAGGAGGGAGACACTGACCATGCATAAGAGACTGGTAATGTTAAAGCCTTTTGTTAATTTAGATCAAATGTGTCTGTCAATAAAATATAAAACAAAACCAAATCTCGTTTCCCCCAGTGACTCTGGATGTAGCGTCCAACGAGGCATCCCATGTGGCGAACGAAGACGAGGCTGCAGGGTCGGCCTGTCTCACAGGGCGCATGGCGCACCTGGAAGTGGCCGGGTGCTAACTGACGCTGTCCTGTAGGCACACAGGGACATGATTAATGCGGTGAATGAAGCGCGAGAAGAACTGCACAGAATGTGTGATGTCCTGACTGAAATTTCAGGAACACTTAAAGAATTGGCAAGAAAATAAAAGATGAAAATCATGCCTTCTGTGTTGGTCCTATAGATGACGTGTGACAGGTTGGAGAGACAAGGGCCCGAGCGGATCCGATCCCCAAACTCCCAGCCAGTGTTGGGAGTAACGCCGATTAAGTATAACGGCGTTTCTAACGGCGTTCTTTTATAGGTAACGAAATAATCTAATTAATTACTTTTCCCGCCGTTGCAACGCCGTTACCGTTACAGGGAACGGAAGGTTGTGCGTTACTATGTGCTTGTCCAACGTTGAGCAGCAGCGTGAGGCTTTCTGACCGCCACACTTCAGCTGCAGCCGGGGAGAGAGAGGTGTCGGTAACGCACTTACAAACACGATGATGATTGGCCGGGTGGGCGGAGACCCTCACTGTCTCAGTCGCTGCATGCTGTAGACACAACGGGAATAACTCCATTTAAAATAACCACGTTAATAAAAAATATTTCTTTCTGTAACGAGCAAACTAATTAATTACGTCTTCTTTTATCAAAACGTCGTTCCTGTTACTAGGAAATGCGTGAGTTAAGCAGCGCGGTGTGTTGAAGCCGTCATCATCAGCTGATCAGGAGCTAAAGAGGCAGATGTTTAAGAGCATCACGGCCCGTGAAGAACGAGGAAGACGTGATGAATATCTACGGCTGCAGACCCCCCGCAGATTTGTTGCTGCAGCAGCGAATCTGCGAGTCTGCAGCCGTGCCCTTAGCGTGACAGCGGGACATCCCGAAGGTCCGCTCACCTGTTCACCGCTCAGACGTCCTGATCTTCTGCCTTCCTAGATCATCCAGCTGTAACCTGTTTCTGATCATGTCTTTAGTCCCGCTGTAACACTGATGCATCAGTCTCAGACGTCATGGAGCTCAGGTGTTATCAGAACTACCTGTGTGTGTTCACCACCCAGCTTCAGCTCTTCTGTGGTTGGGTCTGACCCACGTTAGTACATTTAAGTCCTCCATCAGGCTTGTGCCTCTTCTAGTGTCATTTTAAAGGATATTTATTTATTTATTTATTTAACCATTACTAGATTACCAGCAACAGAAATGCTAAAAACACACAATTATGTGAAGCTGGAAAAATTAGAATGCTGTGCAAAATTACATTTATTTCTGTAATTTAACTAGACCGAGAGACCATTTAAAGGCTCGGGAACCTTTACAGGTGTTTCTATTTGCAATTTTAAATTTTAGCTGATTGGGTTTTTGTTCGAACATGGTGTTCGTTATGGCCAAACTGCGGCTTGCACAGAAGTCCAATAACAAAACACCGCTCGAGTTCAGATTAGGTGGGCCGTTCCTCCCAATCACACCCCTCCAGGTCAAGCTGTCATTGCCCACGTGAGCATTGAAGTCCCCCAGCAGGACAATGGAGTCCCCTGATGGAGCACTATCTAGCACTCGTCCCAGGGACTCCAAAAAGGGTGGGTACTCTGAACTGATATTTGGCCCATAAGCACAAACAACAGTCAGGACCCGTTCCCCGACCCGAAGGCGCAAGGAAGCTACCCTCTTGTCCCCCGGGGTAAACCCCAACACACAGGCAGAGAGTCTCGGAGCTAACAAAAAGCCAACCCCAGCCCTCCGCCTCTCACCCGGAGCAACTCCAGCAAAGTAGAGTGTCCAACCCCTCTCCAGGTCTCGGGTTCCAGAGCCAATGCAATGTGTCGAGGTGAGTCCGACTATATCTAGCCGGTACCGCTCAACCTCTGCCACAAGCTCCGGCTCCTTCCCCGCCAGCGAGGTGACGTTCCATGTCCCAAAAACTAGTTTTCTTGTCCGGGGATTGGACCGCCAAGGCTCCCGCCTTGGTCTGCCACCCGATTCGCATTGCACCGGACCCTTCATGTTCCTCCTGCGGGTGGTGGGTCCACAGTTGGATGCCCACCGGTACACTTGGTACCAGGGCAGCCTAGGTCACAGGTCGATGATAGATTTTGTAGTCGTATCATCTGACCTGCGGCCGTATGTTTTGGACACCCGAGTGAAGAGAGGGGCGGAGCTGTCAACTGATCACCACCTGGTGGTGAGTTGGATCAGATGGCAAGGGAACATGCCGCGTAGACCTGGCAGACCCAAACGCATAGTGAGGGTCTGCTGGGAACGCCTGGCAGAAGAACCTGTCAAGACGGTCTTCAACTCCCACCTCCGGCAGAGCTTTGACCTTGTCCCGAGAGCAGTGGGGGACATTGAGTCCGAGTGGGCCTTGTTCCACTCTGCGATTGTCGAGGCGGCTGTTGCTAGCTGTGGCCGTAAGGTGGCCGGTGCCAGTCGTGGTGGCAACCCCCGTACCCGCTGGTGGACACCAGAGGTTCGGGGAGCCGTCAGGCTGAAGAAGGAGGCCTACAGGGCGTGGCTGGTCTGTGGGTCTCCGGAGGCAGCAGACAGGTACCGGATAGCCAAGCGGGGTGCAGCAGTGGCAGTTGCCAAGGCAAAATCTCGGGCGTGGGAGGAGTTTGGTGAGGCCATGGAGAAAGACTATCGATCGGCTCCAAAGAGGTTCTGGCAAACTGTCCGGCGCCTCAGGAGAGGAAGGCAGCAACTCGCTCACACTGTTTACAGTGGGGATGGGGAGCTGCTGACGTCAACTGAGACTATAGTCGGACGGTGGAAGGAATACTTTGAGGAGCTCCTCAATCCCACCAATGCGCATTCCGAGGAGGAACCAGAGCTGGGAGGCCTGGGGATGGACTGTCCGATCTCGGGGGCAGAAGTTGCTGAGGTAGTCAAACAACTACACAGCGGCGGAGCCTCGGGGGCGGATGAGGTTCGTCCTGGGTATCTCAAGGCTATGGATGTTGTAGGGCTGTCATGGTTGACACGTCTCTACAACATTGCGTGGTCATCGGGGGCAGTTCCTAGGGAGTGGCAGACCGGGGTGGTGGTCCCCATCTTTAAGAAGGGTGACCTGAGGGTGTGTTCCAACTATAGGGGGATCACACTCCTCAGCCTCCCTGGAAAGGTCTACGCCAAGGTACTGGAGAGGAGGGTCCGATCGATAGTTGAATCTCAGATAGAGGAGGAGCAATGTGGTTTTCGTCCTGGCCGTGGAACTGTGGACCAGCTCTATACCCTTGCAAGGGTGATGGAGGGGGCATGGGAGTTTGCCCAACCAATCCACATGTGTTTTGTGGATTTGGAGAAGGCTTATGACCGTGTCCCCAGGGGCACCCTGTGGGGGACGCTCCAGGAGTATGGGGTGGGTGGCTTTCTGTTAAGGGCCATTCAGTCCCTTTACCAGAGGAGCGTGAGTTTGGTCCGCATAGCCGGTAGTAAGTCGGACCTGTTCCCAGTGAGGGTTGGACTCCGCCAGGGCTGCCCTTTGTCACCGGTTCTGTTCATCACTTTTATGGACAGAATTTCTAGACGCAGCCGTGGTGTGGAGTGTGTCGAGTTTGGTGGCAGGAGAATCTCGTCTCTGCTTTTTGCGGATGATGTGGTCCTCCTAGCTTCATCCAGCTCTGACCTTCAGCTCTTGCTGGGTAGGTTCGCGGCCGAATGTGAAGCGGCTGGGATGAGGATCAGCACCTCCAAATCTGAGACCATGGTTCTCGACCGGAAAAGGGTGGCTTGCCACCTCCGGGTCGGGGGAGAGGTCCTACCTCAAGTGGAGGAGTTTAAGTATCTCGGGGTCTTGTTCACGAGTGAGGGTAGGAGGGATCGGGAGATCGACAGGCGGATTGGTTCGGCGTCTGCAGTGATGCGGACGCTGAGCCGATCTGTCGTGGGGAAGAGGGAGCTGAGCCAGAAAGCCAGGCTCTCGATTTACCGGTCGATCTACGTCCCAATCCTCACCTATGGTCATGAGCTTTGGGTAATGACCGAAAGAACGAGATCGCGGATACAAGCGGCCGAAATGAGTTTCCTCCGTAGGGTGGCCGGGCTCAGCCTTAGAGATAGGGTGAGGAGCTCGGACATTCGGGAGGGACTCGGAGTAGAACCGCTGCTCCTCCGGATCGAAAGGAGCCAGTTGAGGTGGTTTGGGCATCTGGTCAGGATGCCTCCTGGACGCCTCCCCGGGGAGGTGTTTCGGGCATGTCCTGCCGGCAGAAGGCCCCCGGGTCGACCCAGGACACGTTGGAGAGGTTACATCTCCAATCTGGTCCGGGAACGCCTTGGGGTCCTGCCGGAGGAGCTGGTGGACAAGGCCGGGGAGAGGACGGCCTGGAGCTCCCTAGTTGGGATGCTGCCCCCGCGACCCGGACCCGGATAAGCGGAGGAAGACGAGACGAGAGACGGGTTTTTGTTAAATATCACACAGTGACCTTTTAATAGTCTAGATTAGTGTAATGTTCCTATTAGTAGTTGCTCCTGTTAAGTGCTTATTTATTGAAATTATTCAGGTTTATATAAAACATTTGGACATACATTTTATTATGTTCAGTCATTAGTCATTTCTATTTTACTATTGTAGTAATTCTTGCATTCTTTAATGAAAAAAGTAACTAAGTAGTTACTTTTGTTGGTAATTAGTTACTTTTATGATCATGTAACTCAGTTAGTAACTGAGTTACTTTTGTGACAAAGTAATCTGTAACTATAACTAATTACTTTTTTAAAGTAACGTTCCCAACACTGGTCCCAGGTGAGAGTTTCGCGCTCAAACCAGTCAGCCAAAGGGACAACCCCTTTGACCAAGTAGCCAGGGTGCATGATCAATCGGGTCACAGTGATAGGACGCTCACACTGTCACAGACGCATGACGTTCTGTCTCATTCTTTATTCCGTGCTTCAGGCTGTGTTTGTTAAGCCTGATTTATGCTTCTCCGTCTGCGTCAGTGCGGAGACACTCAACGCCATTATCCGTCCATGCGCAGGGCTCCGGCAGGCACGCAAGTACGTACGGAGTCGAGCCCACTTTTTTAAACATCCATCGAACGAGAAGGATTACGCAAGCTTGTGATTGGTCAGGATGCCGCTGTTGTTTACAGCGCCGCCATTGCAAAGAGAGCCGAGGATAACTAGTGGCAGACACGGAGCAGCTTGAAGAACACCTCACGAAAAAACTCTAAAAATATGAACGTTTCATTCTCCCGTGACTGGAGGAGTGAAAAGATGTGCAGCAAGCGTTTTATTTGTGGACGGAAATGACAGGAAACGTGGGTTTAGAGGTGGGGAGCGCATGAAGAGGTGGAGGAGGATGAGAGACAAATATGTCCGTGTTAAAAAGTCTCTTATATACACAAAAAACACAAGATAAACACACGATCTTGGACCGATACATGACAGGATACCACAGAACAGCGCTACGCCCTCTACTGTTCTGGCGGGGAATTGCTTTGCAACACTCTCCAGGAGACGGAGAAGCATGAGAGCAAAACGCTTCCGTCAATCCGTGCGTGTCTGTCCCTTGTGGAGCTGACGGAGAAGCATGAACCAGGCTTTAGGGGGTCTTGTTCTGTGTGAATTTGAAGTGGTACGAGTGATAATGCTGCAAGATTTCATAACTGTATCCTTCTCAGCAGCAGCACTGCAGGTGCTCTCCATGTCCAAAATGTGCGTAAGCCAGGTAAGCCAAGTTGCACACATTTTCTGCTACGTTTTCCCAGTAAGTAAAGTTGCTTACGCAGTTTTCCAACCCTGTTTTGTGTGTAAACAAGCTTTATAAATGAGGCCCCTGGTCATTAGTTTATGATAAATCAAGTTAGTTGTGTCATTTAACTTGATTTTTAATCGATTGTCTGCAAATATTTCAATTGACCATGGTGTCTTTTTTTGTCAGACTTCTAAAAACCAAAAATATTACCATGCTGGCGAACTACTGTAACCTTTAATGGGACAATTTCTTCCACCACTGTTTGTTGGAACATCTTGCTGTCTGTTTAGGTTTGAGAGGGGAGGGCTTGGTGAAGGAATGTGTCTGGGTCGGTGTTTTTGATTGCTCGCATTATTTATACTTGTTGAACATCCATTGTTTTTGTGAACATTGTTGAACATTTTAATACATTTATATTATAGAATTGATTTGACATCTCCATTCCTGGGTTAGCTGGTCTGAATATGGATCTCACAGCAGGTAGGACATCTGGACCCAGTATGTTTGAAACTGATTTTTCCTCTCATGGAGTGAAGAGTCAAACCAACCTAGAACACACAGGTAAGCCTGAGGAAGACTCACAAGGTGTTGAAACTTTCATTTCCGTTTTCTGCACCTATTAAAAATTGTGCTCTGCTCTCCTGCTTCTCATTCTGAATGTCATAAAGCTGCAGAGCACCCACCTGAGTGGAAGCTACACAGAAGGTTTTATTTTCTGCATTTTCTCCAAACTGGAACACATGTTGATCTTTAGAGAAGGGAACATGATTTAAAGGAAATCACGTCACACATTGGGCTAAGGTCTAAGGGAAAGTGTTTTTACTATTCGCAAAGAAACAACTTAAGAGTGATAAAACCAGTAAGTTACCGTCGCGCACACCCCGTTCCAGTGCGCGGCAGCACTGCACCCAAACCTCTCCCTACTCGGTGGACGAAGAAGCGGACTTCCGTTACCTGTTTGAAGCCGCGCTGCAGCAGCATCTCATCACGTAAGCGTTCATTTGAAAAGGAAATGTATATTGCAGGAATCTGTACGTTTATCACGAGTAGATGTGGTTTGTATTATTTAGAGTATATGTCTCTGCGACCTTACAGTTAAACGAGCGTTATTGCGGCTGATCTTATAGTTTAGCGCAGTCGTTTAACGGTGCTACAGCTAACGCTAGCCGCGGTGGCCAATTTTTTCTGATCTCAAACTAGTTTAATGTCATTATTTATCCGGTTCACCCAGCTTTTATGTCATTTTGTTTTCAATCCGTCCGTGGTGAGACGTGTCCTGTAGGTGAGAGACACCGCTGCCGTCTGGAGGCGTTAAACACGTCTCCTTAAATGCTGTATTTCAATCTATTTTCCAGAGTTGTCCCTCCCTGAGAGAAATAGGTGGTATTTACAAACTGGTAGCGTTGCTGGGTTGACGTTAACTACAACGAGCCAACATGAGGAGGTGAACGCAGTGGTTGTAGCTAGCAGCAGTTAGCCGGGCAGCGTTGGCTCCACGGAAAAGGCTTTACCGTCCTTTCCTCATCCAGACTACACAGCTGTGAATCCATATCGAGCACAACTGAGGCAGCATGGATCCTGTTGGGATCTCGTGACTAACGTTTCCCAGCAGAACGTGATTCCATTCGTGTATGAAGCTGGATAGAGCTGCATGTGCTTGCAGCTGCGCTCTGGTTGTTTCATCCGTAAAGTGTAATAAAGTCCTAGTTTAACATGTTGCCAGCAGCTGTTGAGTTATTCCTATTAAGTGATATGGTGAACCTACAGAACAAGGTAGGCTAAAGCCTGATTCATACTTCTCCCGTATGCGTTGGTGCAGGGACACGCCACGCCATTTTGCGTCGGCCCTTGGGCCGTCTTAAGCCTGATTCATGCTTCTCCGTCAGCTCCAACAGAGACCGACACGCACAGACGGAGATGTTTTGTCCTCATACTTCTCCGTGTCCTGTTGCAAAGCAATTCCCCGGCAGGACAACAGAGGGCGTAGAGCTGTTCTGTGGTATCCTGTCATGCATCGGCCCAAGATCGTGTGTTTAGATTTGTGTTTTTTGTGTATATAAGAGACTTTTTAACACGGACATATTTGTCTCTCATCCTCCTCCACCTCTTCATGCGCTCGCCACCTCTAAACTCACGTTTCCTGTCATTTCCGTCCACAAATAAAACGCTTGCAGCGCATCTTTTCACTCCTCCAGTCACGGGGGAATTAAACGTTCATACTTTTAGTTTTTTTGCGAAGTATTCTTCAAGTTTCTCCGTGTCTGCCGCTAGTTATCCTCGGCTCTCTTTATGTTTTTGAGGGCGCTAAGGCGGCGGTGTAGATGACAGCGGTGCCCTGACCAATCACAAGCTTGCGTTCTCAGTCTCGACGGACGGATGTTTAGAAAAGAGAGCTCAACTCAGTCTGTTCTTGCGAGCCTGCTGGAGAGCCCTCGCAAGGACAGATAATGGCGTCACGCGTCTCTGCACTGACGCAGAAGCATGACTCAAGCCTGAGTCGTGCTTCTACGTCTGCGTCAGCGCGGAGACGCGCAACGTCCTTGCGAGCCTGCTGGAGAGCTCCGCAAGGACGGACGGAGTCAAGATTTCGTAATTCATGCATCAGAGGCTTAACTCATTCGCTGCCAGCCGTTTCCTGATTGGTAAAGCCAGGGCTTTTCCTGCGTTCAAACTTGCGTGGCGGCCGCCTCCAGCTAATTTTGTGCCGCCCCAGCCCGACTTCACTCTGCTCCCAGCTATAAGGATGTTATTTTAACTGCAGTTGCAACGTTGCGCCACTACAGGGGCGCTGTATCAGCAGCGGTGCACCGAAAAGCACTAAAACCGCTGCAGAAAAAGAAGATAAATTGCTTTACACGCTAGTTGGTACATATCTATGGTTGGTGCTATTGTAGGGTGACCATACATCCTCTTTCCCCCAGACATGTCCACATTCCATTCTCTGTCTGGGGGAGTTTCGTACATGGATCAAAATGTCCCAGTTTTTCATCCAGGAGCAGGGGTCGAGTTATGGGGCGCTAGATATCATTCAGGGAAAGATCCCGTTTCTGCCTATATTACAATATTTATGGACTCTCAGCGTAGCGGGATTCTGTTGAGTGGAGAGGACGCAGAGTGCTGATCGTTGGTGCGTCCGGTGCACAATATATTCTCAAAGTGACCCAACAAAACATTATTAACACATGATCATTCATATCTGTTTAAAGAGCAAGTCACCCTCAAATCAACTTTTTTTGTTGATAAACTATATAAATGAGTGTCTAATTAATCTGTAGACACGTTCAGTCAATAATTTGGCACTTTAGTTAATCTTAGTTAAAATTTAAATAATCTGCCTAAAACTGTCATCGATGCCCCGTCGTCAGGCAAAAACTCAGCACTGCATTTGAATTTAAATCTGCCATCGCTATTGGCTAAGAGGTACACTATGATGTTAGATTGTACATTATGATGTCACAATGTCGTGAGTGTGTGTATTTGTTAGTGGCTCCGCCCTCTCGGTCTGCTAGTAGGGCTGAAACTAACGATTATTTTCATAATCGATTAATCATTCGATTATTTTGATTAATCGGTTTGTTATTGTTTAGCTATGTAACCTATACAAGTGATGAATACATTTCAGTTAAGAAAAAGAAAAACATAAGAGAATTGTGCAGTTGACTGCAATCTTATTTTATTGCACATGAACACAGTCAGCGGTGTAAAATGAGCTAAACAGTGCAAAATATCAGTGCAGAATAATTTTTGGCATCAAAATATAAGAGGTAAATTCCATAAAAAAGAATGTAGAATCTAGAATAGAGTTTGTAAGTGGTATGCATTGCTGGGGGGTGAGTGTCTTGTTCCCCATGTAGTTGTCCATCGTTGCTTGTTTTTTTCTGCATAAGAAACACAAATAGACTGAATTAAGTACACATATAAAATAAAGCAGCACACACACTACAACACTAAATCAATATTATATTATTTGAATTAATTAACAATATACTGTGATCATTTATTTTGATAAAAATGCGTTGTGAGGCGTTTTACAGTGTTAGATAGTAAAACAGCCTTTTAATAGTAAAAAAAGGACTTTTTCTGAATTTCTCCTGTATTTAAAAATTAAAAGCGTACAACTATGCCGCGTTATATTCACCTGGACACAGCTCGTTTGTATATTTTTCACCGCGGAGTTGTCCTTTTTTGAATGAGGAACATAGTTATGGGTTTGTGCCGTTTTTCTCTTAACGAGAACATTCTTATTAATAGACGTGCTAAATTTGGCAAGCGCATGATACACAACACAGAGATTCACGATTGCATCTAGTCAATCAGAAGTAGAACACCGTTGACTGATGCAGCAAAAAAACATGTTTAACATTCACTATAATGAACTCAGCTCCCAAATTTGATCTGCGTTAGCTTGTTTATTTTCTGTTCCTTACCGGACTTTCCTCTGCTGCATCAGCCCCCACATGTTTTCGTCAAATGTTCACTTAGGGACGTCGTGCTTCCGTGCCATGCTAGATGGTTTTTGCATATTTTGCAGGTCACCCGTCTTTTCATGGCATCTAGAGTGAAGTGCTCCCATACTCGTGAGGTTTTTGTCCGGGGTTTCTCTTCAGATTTGTCGCTTCTATTTTTCTTCCGTATTTCTTCTTGTTCCGCCATCTCTCACAGCAAGATGAGCGTCAGTAACGTGATACGTCATGAAAACCGAGGGCACTTATTGGCTCGTTTCTTCTTCTGCGGCTCCACTGGTAGATCAGTGGCTCATTACTGCCACACACTGGCGGCAAATTTAACAGATTGTAACCGATATCAGATTGTGGTAAAAAATAGACTTTGTGCGGTACCAGTGTTGTGGTGGTCAATACGTGAGTGTGTGATGAGTGGAGGACCTAATAAAGTGTGACCAGACCAATAGCTGGATAGTCCAGCAGTTTCTCTGACGTGTGTTATTGGTGGAGGTTTTTAGACAAATGCAAGAGAATCACTTAATTCTTTTTCAATCTCCACAATATATTTATAGCTATACTCTGTTAGAACATCAATAAGAGGCATGAAAAAAGTGTTTTGAGCTAATTTGTTTTCCAAATTTGCCATTCCAGCTCTGATGCAGATTTACACTCAACACTTTAAATAATTTACTTTAATATTTTACAAGAACTTATTTAAATGGCTGAGTGCTTTTGTTAAGTAGGAATTCACTCTTATGTGTTTGAACCTGATAAATCTTAAGTTTTAAGGTCCAGGTAGCCGCATACTTTCCTTCAGCAGTATGACAAGAATTGGCGCCCCACACCTCTACCCTGGTGTGGCAGCATGGCGTTGCAGATGTTGTCACAGTTAAACTGGCAGGTTGACACAAAGTAAAACTGATTGTGCTGACATCTATCAAGCCCAAACAGGTCAAATATTACCATTTGCCCTTAAAATCCCACCTGCTAAAGAACTTTTACAGTTGGGCGTGTCTAAAATAAACCGGCTCTTCAACATGGAGCTGGAAGTTCTGTGTCTAAAGGCTTTAAGAGTGAGTCGGTTCTGGTGGACCTGTCTGACCTTTGATCCTCTTGTCAGCAGAATGCCCAAATCAAAGGAAGTGCTGTCCTCCACATCTGGAAGTGACTCTGACAGTGAAGTAGAGACAAAGGTTTGTGCCTCTAACTTTTGACTTGTGTGTTTATTCTGTGTACTTGTCACACACACACACACACACACACACACACACACACACACACACACACACACACACACACACACACACACACACACACACACACACACACACAGGTAGAAGAACTTTATACTATTTAAGTTGTAGTCCACTGCTCTATAGGGCTGTCGCGGTAACCGCAAAAATGAAATATCGCGATATGAAGAAGCCCACCGCGCTGCATCATGCGCCACCGCGATTACTGAACTTGGTTCAACTCAATGATGCATGTTGAGAAGGATGGCTGCACTGGTATCAAAACGAAACGTTACTTCGCTCCTTTGGGAGCACTTTGGTTTTCAGTACGTCAGCTGCTGCGCAGCCAGAGTCCTTGGCCGAGACAGAGCTGCCACCAGCGGCAAAAATAAATAAATAATAAACGCTCGGAGACCTGCTGAAGTCCCGGTCAAGCACTGCTTCTGCAACCGTCCCGAAGAGAGTTTGAGCCGAGCTGGAGCTCACTCGCTACCTGCAGGAGGAATGCATCCACCCTA